>NW_014580735.1:16523-17094 GCF_000485595.1 Priapulus caudatus
CACCACCCCAACTCTCAGTTAGCAGTAAATATGTGCATGGATCTTCCTTCAGTTCTCATTGAATATTTCTATTTCTTATTAAAATTAGTAAGACAAGCCGAAACCACAGAGGCTTGAGAATACAGATGTAATATTCGAGAAAATACGTAATTCAGGGGATAGGAGTTAGTCGTTTTCACACCAACGTTAATTTCTAGGACGGAATCACGCATCGCGCTATACATTTAATACAGTCTTGATAGACGTTAGTAACGAAACGCGTATACAATTACAAACATGAACAAAACGTAATAATTCTTCAATACCTGCTTTACGGTACACTTACGGGATATTTTATTGATCATTTCTTGATAGAAATTCAAGTGCAAATGAAAACAATACTTACATATAAAGTTACCGAGAGTAAAACTCTCACATTTTGTCGTGTTTGAACATTTACCTTGGCACACACATTATTTTCTCGTAAATGACGTATATAAATAAAAATATTTTTACAATTTAATATTTACCAACCTTATCTTCTAGAACGTACTCTATTACTAAGTCCCATTGAAATGGTAGCAAAATTCAA
>NW_014580735.1:21411-21904 GCF_000485595.1 Priapulus caudatus
AGAACGTACTCTATTACTAAGTCCCATTGAAATGGTAGCAAAATTCAAATTTTATATTTACGATATCTCTCATTATTGACATACTAAAATATATATATATATATATATATATATATATATATTTAGTTAGTTTATATATTTATTTATTCAAATCTAAGATGTAATAATTTGAGACCCCACAGGCATGGCATTAAGGAATATGGGATCGATAGTTAGTATTTTTCCCCAGTCGAAGCAGAAAGCATTGAATGTGTTTGGGTTGGCGATCGGTCTTTTCTGCCCATTGCTAATCAGATAGACAGTCGCGATGTTGGGAGTCTTTGCCAGTCTTGCACCTGAAGAAACAATCACATAATTAAAATGATGAATCGATTTAAAATGTATAAGAAAATACATGTCAATACGAGTCCTGAAATTTGCCTAAACAATAGTATGCTTAGCTTAAAATGATATAAAAAATAATTAAAAATAAAAATATGTGTGTGCATGTGTG
>NW_014580736.1:0-350 GCF_000485595.1 Priapulus caudatus
CCGCCTGCGTTCGACTACCATCCTAACGCCATCTAAATCCACCTAAACTCAATATTGCACCACACTACAAGACATTTGGTATTCGCAATGTTCTGCACTGGTTAAGGCCACGAAAACATGGTCACGATGTATAGCTAGACTGCCGCATACGGTGATTACAGCAACTGAAGCAATGACAATATCCTTACGACTGAATAAGATCCTTAATTGTCATCTAGGTATACTATCGAATTTACTGCTACTATGATAATATTATATTAGATGCACCATAAATAACAGCTACCACTACTGCCATCATACTCATATCACACTCATCATATCACACTCATCATATCACACTCATCATATCA
>NW_014580736.1:1858-3292 GCF_000485595.1 Priapulus caudatus
ATGCGTATTATACGTGTATTATATCCAAGAATAAAATTACATACGCGCGATATGATCTAAGCCAGCAATGATCCACTTTCGTAAATGTTGCTAAGCGCGCGCCTGGGCAACAACCCACCAACGATCCACCCTCCCCTATCACGGTCGCCGCGCATGGTACCTCCCAATTTATTTATTGATCCCATTATAATCGTGATTGATTGATTGATAATCATGTGTGCATGCGCTTGTAGGTTGTTGAAGTATCGCTCTCGGTCGGCTGTGCGCTGACTTCCGGCGCGCACTCGGTCTGCTCGTTCGTAATTCTATTTAAAAGATATTCTTTTAAAACTTTTGTGCAACTGTCGTCGTCGCCAAGTGTCAGTAAATGCCACGTGTTACCATAGCAACGGTGTTTTCTTGTTATTATTATTTGGGGGTGTTTTTCGGTGTGTCACCCACGTCACCATAGCAACGCCGTAGCAGCACCATAGCAACGGCGTGCGTTGGCGAACTGCTGCATCCTGTTTCATACGAAACTCGGATTTTATATTACTTTAATTATTTAATATTGACAAAAGCCCAACTGATAAAAAGGTGGTGGTAGGCGGGGTGGTACCGTGAACGAAACATTAACACACGCGAAATATGAAACATGGAGACATCGGTAGCACCCTGTAGTGCTGCTTATCTTCGTTGCTAGTGAACTATCCATTACTTTGGATGCGTCAATCATGAAATTTTACAATTTGGTGAAGGGAGAAGCCCATGTACATATCATATCAAACATCAAATCACGTCATATATTTTGTATAGGTGCGCTCCTCTATTAAATAGAACTCGTTAACATAATACAACATCGTTACTGTGACATTGAATTGTGGCCCGTGCGTGTGCATGTGCTGTTGGTTTCTACTGTACGGGGGTGTGCGTGTCTCACATCGCTCCTAGGCTATTGCCCGCGTTATTGCGGTTGGTGTCAGGAAAAGATATATTGCAAACATGTCTCGGGGAGTACACGAATAGAGATCAACCTGTTCAACTTTTTTNTCCCGTGCGTGTGCATGTGCTGTTGGTTTCTACTGTACGGGGGGTGTGCATGCCTCATATCGCTCCTAAGCTATTGCCCGCGTTATTGCGGTTGGTGTCAGGAAAAGATATATTCCAAACATGTCTCGGGGAGTACACGAATAGAGATCAACCTGTTCAACCTTTTTTATTCGAAAATAGCTCAAGTACATTAAAACACCGCCAGCGTAACGCTCAGTAAAGAACGCAGGCTACGTCGCAGTTTAACTTTGCAAACAGTAACTTTGCAATCAGAGTGGATTCACAAATATGACATTGTCGCGCCATCTATCGGGAGCAGTAATTCACGCCAAGCATAGATGGTATGTAAATGACAATGTAGCATTTTATTTATGTGGTGTGCGTGTGTGTGTGTGTGTGTGTGTG
>NW_014580736.1:4809-5471 GCF_000485595.1 Priapulus caudatus
GATAAGAAGGTGGTGGTAGGCGGTGTGGTACCGTGAACGAACCATAACACATGAGAAATATGAAACATGGAGACATCGGTAGCACCCGGTAGTGCTGCTTATCTTCATTGCTAGTGAACTATCCATTACTTTGGATGCGTCAATCATGAAATTTTACAATTTGGTGAAGGAAGAAGCCCATGTACATATCATATCAAACATCAAATCACGTCATATATTTTTTATAGGTGCGCTCCTCTATTAAATGGAACTCGTTAACATAATACAACTTAATAACATCGTTACTGTGACATTGAATTGTAAAGAACGCAGGCTACGTCGCAGTTTAACTTTGAAAACCAGCAGTAGCTGATCAGAGTGGATTCACAAATATGACATTGTCGCGCCATCTATCGGGAGCAGTAATTCACGCCAAGCATATAGATTATCGCTCCTAAGCTATTGCCCGCGTTATTGCGGTTGGTGTCAGGAAAAGATATATTCCAAACATGTCTCGGGGAGTACACGAATAGAGATCAACCTGTTCAACCTTTTTTATTCGAAAATAGCTCAAGTACATTAAAACACCGCCAGCGTAACGCGCAGTAAAGAACGCAGGCTACGTCGCAGTTTAACTTTGCAAACCAGTAGCTGATCAGAGTGGATTCACAAATCAAACTGCA
>NW_014580736.1:9528-10379 GCF_000485595.1 Priapulus caudatus
ATATGATGAGTGTGATATGATGAGTGTGATATGATGAGTGTGATATGATGAGTGTGATATGATGAGTGTGATATGATGAGTGTGATATGATGAGTGTGATATGAAGAGTGTGATATGATGAGTGTGATATGATGAGTGTGATATGATGAGCGTGACATGAAGAGTGTGATATAAAGAGTGTGATATGAAGAGTGTGATATGATGAGTGTGATACGAAAAGTGTGATACGATGAGTGTGATATGATGAGTGTGATATGATGAGTGTGATATGATGAAGATGATATGATGAGTGTGATATGATGAGTGCGATATGATGAGTGCATATCACACTCATCATATCACACTCATCATATCACATATCACACTCATCATATCACACTCTTCATATCATACTCATAATATCACACTCTTCATATCACACTCTTCATATCACACTCTTCATATCACACTCTTCATATCACACTCTTCATATCACACTCATCATATCACACTCATCATATCACACTCATCATATCACACTCATCATATCACACTCATCATATCACACTCATCATATCACACTCATCATAATACCATACTCATAATATCACACTCTTCATATCACACTCTTCATATCACACTCTTCATATCACACTCATCATATCACACTCATTATATCACACTCATCATATCACACTCTTCATATCACACTCATCATATCACACTCATCATATCACACTCATAATAATACACTCATCATATCACACTCATCATATCACACTCTTCATATCACACTCTTCATATCACACTCTTCATATCACACTCTTCATATCACACTCTTCATATCACACTCATTTATGATGAGTGTGATA
>NW_014580736.1:14283-14835 GCF_000485595.1 Priapulus caudatus
CCTACCGAGAAAATATAAGTAAATTGACAAGTTAACTGATAACAAGGTACGCGTGCAGACAGTACAGTATTAGCGTAACAGTAATAATATGTAACATAATTTATAGAGAAATAATTTAATAAGCAACAAGTAAATAACATTAATAAAATGGGCACGTAAAGTAAAAATATGGTGGGTTGATACGTACCTCATCGTAACATTGGTCAGATGGGGCCGTTGTCTGTAAAATCGTAGCTCTGCAATAATGATTACGACTAGAAAAATTACGCCTGGAACTAGTACTACGAATAAGATGTTTCTGACGACGGCCACCCACACTTCTACGCGAAAATGTACATATAACCGGCTTATCAAGGAAAGACGCCCCTTACGAGATAGTGCATAAGTGCCTTACGGAACGGCCCGTCGTCATTCCTGCATTGCATGCGAACTCGAACCTTGTAGGATGTAATTAGCAATTATGTCTTCTCTATTTAATTAGAACGCTGTGACGATAGCTAGCAAAAGCGAATGTTGTGTGATATGAAGAGTGTGATATGATGAGTGGTGATA
>NW_014580737.1:0-1507 GCF_000485595.1 Priapulus caudatus
CCAGGACACAGCGGAGCGATCCGTCAACAGTTCCTTTTCTACGATAAAACAAGTTATAAATTCATTGTTATATGTTTATCAGTACAAAATTGTGACTTTTGTTTAAATCATATCGTTATCTATATTATACTCATGCAATCAGGAAACAGTGTTTTCGTTCCAGGAACTATTTGCGCTAGCGTAGGACTACTGCTAGCTGTGTGACATAACAACATCGACGTAATTTTGGAAATCCCAATGTTTGTAGCACTTCGCTGGCTCAATGAGAACATTTCGTGATGTTTGCACACTGCAAGTATGATTTTTTTTCTTTTTTAGATTTTAAAATTTATTTACGCTTTCAAGTATATTACATTGTTACATATATCACAAGTTTTTTTTAAAATAAATACAGCAAGGGAGGGCGAATTGACTATGCAGTCTTCAAGTCAGTCACTCCGCAATGTATGCTCACAGTAGGTCTATCTAGGCTTTTTGTTGAAAGGTTTTATCCATTACCTGAATATAAATTTAGTTACATGTTAATCATTACACAGGGTCTTAACCTATATTACCTAAATATAAAATTTAGTTACCTGTTAATGATTGTGCCACATGTATGAAGCCATGCACGAGTCTACCTCGCAATGATGTCTGTAAGGATGCATGTGTTGATTGATAAATAAATAGGCATGATGAGAATATATGTGGATATAATTTCTGGATAATTTATATACATATTTGGTGTACATGAAATCACTCGAGTATAGAAATTTCGGTGTGTGCAGTTATTCACCAGTACATAACACTAACACGCATATATCAGTACATGTAACATTTGTGGAGGAAAATCATCGTGAACGCTTGACTGACCCCTACGGGAGTGTACATGTGGTGCTATCGGACTAAATACTGCTAAAGGACTAGTCAGGTTATATGTTTATACCTGTGCAATAATAGAGCTATACCTGGTAATGACGTATAACTCTGCACAAGGGCGTGTACAGGAGGGGAGGTCCAGGGGGTCTGGACCCCCCCCCCTGCTCGCGCAGAAAACGCATCTAAGGGCGTATAATTTCAAAATTAGGGCAAAGGGCCCCCCAGACCCCCCCTTCGCGTGCTCGCAAGTTTGGGTTACGGTTAGCCCCCTTCTGGTAGAAATCCTGTACACGCCTCTGCTGTATGAAATCCCCTGGATATATATTACACTGTTATTCTCGCACGAAGTTAAGCTGCACTATAGAGCGACACACTCCGATCTCCGATCTCGCTTCTACATCGCGACTGACGATCACGTGACATCGAGTGGTTTTTAATTGGCTCGTACGCATCGGAGATGTGTCTGAGGGGAGCTGAAACGCGAAAGCTAAAACTTAAATATTTATAAGCGCTGTGAAAAACGACGGGCGGGACCGATAGCGGACGTTTGCCTGACGATAGATGAGAGAGAGAGAGAGAGAAAAAGAGAGAAAAAGAAAGAAGGAAGAAAGGAGAGAGAGAGAGAGAGAGAGAGAGAGAGAGAGAGAGA
>NW_014580737.1:5436-7110 GCF_000485595.1 Priapulus caudatus
TTCTTCTTCTTCTTCTTCTGTAGTCGGCTCTCCCAGTGGCTGTGATGTGGAGTGTCACAGCTCAGGTGCGGCCAGGCGGTCTATCCTCTTGAGGAACTTCAGCGCTTTGGCTATGGTCGTCATTGAGAAGCTCCGCCCCATGCTGCGTAGGATACCAGACACCCTTGTTACTGATACTACTGCTGCAAGAATGGTTTGCTTGTAGGTGATATTTCTGCTGTGAGTTGCAATAATGGTTTGCTTGTAGGTGATATTTCTGCTGTGAGAGTTGCTATAATGGTTTGCTTGTAGGTGATATTTCTGCTGTGAGAGTTGCAATAATGGTTTGCTTGTAGGTGATATTTCTGCGCCCTAGTTTGTAAAGCTACTTACACAAAGTGTTATTGTTAAGTTGAGTTACACGTTTAAGAAGGTACCTGCTAATGATTGTGCCACACGTGTGTAAAGCTATTTAAAAGTGTTATCGTTAAGCTATATTAACTGAATATAAATTTAGTTACCTATTAATGATTGTGCCACACGTGTGTAAAGCTATTTAAAAGTGTTATCGTTAAGCTATATTAACTGAATATAAATTTAGTTACCTATTAATGATTGCGCCACATGTGTGTAAAGCTACGTACACGAGATGTTATTGTTAAGCTATATTACCTGAATATTAATTTAGTTACCTTTGAATTATTGTGCCACTTGTGTTAAGCTAGTTACATGTGGTGTTATTGTTAAAGTTGCTTAACATCGCAGCTAAATGCATATATAGACCTACTGTGAGCTCGGCTATGTTGCAAAAATTCACTAGAACTAATTTGTATTTCTACTTTCATAACAATTCTTCTCAAAATCTAAACGAAATTACTTCTCTTACGAAAGTAGCACCACAGTGATGTTTATACACATCCGGGACACAGCGGAGCGATGGTTAACAGTTCTTTTCTATGATAAAACAAGTTATAATTCATTATTATATGTTTATTCAGTACAAAATTGTGAAATTTTATTTAAATAATATTGTTATTTGTATTATACTCATGCAATCAGGAAACAGTGTTTTTGTTCCAGGAACTATTTGCGCTAGCGTAGGACTACTGCTAGCTGTGTGACATAACAACATCAACGCAATTTTGGAAATCCCAATGTTTGTAGGCCCTACCACTTCTCTGGCTCAATTAGAACATTTCGTGATGTTTGCACACTGCAAGTATGCTCACAGTAGGTCTATCTAGGCTTTTTGTTGCGAGGTTTTATCCATTACCTGAATATAAATTTAGTTACATGTTAATCATTACACAGGTTCTTAACCTATATTAACTAAATATAAAATTTAGGTACCTATTAATGATTGCGCCACATGTGTGAAGCTATGCACGAGTCTACCTCGCCATGATGTCTGTAAGGATACATGTGTTGATTGATATACCGTAAATAAATGGGCATGATGAGAATATATGTGGATATAATTTCTGGATAATTTATATACATATTTGGTGTACATGAAATCACTCGAGTATAGAAATTTCGGTGTGTGCAGTTATTCACCAGTACATATAACACTAACACGCATATATCAGTACATGTAACATTTGTGGAGGAAAATCATCGTGAACGCGTGACTGACCCCTACGGGAGTGTACATGTGGTGCTATCGGACTAAATACTGCTAAAGGACTAGTCAGG
>NW_014580737.1:9455-12408 GCF_000485595.1 Priapulus caudatus
GGATGGGATGGGATGGGATATGGGATGGGATGCGGTGCGATGGGATGGGATAGGATGGCATGGAATGGGATGGATGCATGGATGGATGCATAGATAGATAGATAGTTAGATTTTTTGGGGTATTTTCCTTTCAACCAAGCGGTCACCACCTGAGTAACGACACTGAATTCCCCGGGCAACGCCGGGTATCCCGCTAGTACCTATATATATATATAGAGAGAGAGACAGATAGATAAATAGAGTTTTTTTCTCGCACGTAATTCAGCTATATACGTAGTTGAGAATTTAATTAGGAGATGCGCTGGAATCCGCATCAATTATTCATCACGAGGCAGCAGCATGCCCCGCTCCCTCGTGGCGTCTACATATATATATATAGGGGCCTATAGATAGATAGCTAGATAGAGAGGAGATGATTAAGTTTAATCAAGAGAAGTAAGTTTAGAAGGCTGGAGTTTTTTTCTCGCACGTAATTCAGCTATATACGTAGTTGAGAATTTAATTAGGAGATGCGCTGGAATCCGCATCAATTATTCATCACGAGGCAGCAGCATGCCTTGCTCCCTCGTGGCGTCTACATATATATATATATATACCTGCACATAGCGGCTAACATCTTGGTATTACGCTAAACCTGCGTACGACGCATAGAAATATATAGAGACGCTATATTAAGTATCGAACTAGCATATTATTTCTATGGTACGACCCCTGGCTTACACCACTCACACACGCGCCCCCTATCGTACCCCTCCCTTACCTTTGACCACGTCCCTCAACCTATCCCTCTCTTTTGTTCGATCATATTCTCTAGCATATTCCTCTCTTACGCGCGACCACGCCATAGAGGCGATACAGAAGAAGCCAGAACTGATCAAATACGACATAAGTAAACAGACAAAGAAAGAAAGAAAGAAAGAAACAAACAAAGAAACAGAGATACACGCACGCACACACGCACGCCCATGCGCACACACATATAATATATACATAAGACATGTAGATAAAAGCGAGTAGGGATGCTCGTTTTGTCCACAAAAATAGGTATTTATTGTCGATTCGTACAACATTACAGCAAAACGCTTCGTACACCCATGAACAGCGAACAGTAGAGTCAGTATCACAACAAATCCACAGTACTTTCCGCAGTACTCCAAAATATAACATGTATATATCGTTAGGCAGTATTTACAAAAAAAAAGAAAAATCGTTTCTAGACTGGCGCACGCGCCGCTCTAAAATCCTTTCCCGACAAACGACGTCGTCTGCGCACACAGATGGTTCCACTGGGTTAAAAAGATGTGTAGACGCGAGCGCCGTCTAGCGGTGGTGAACCATCGATGTGAAACCAGGGCGGCGAGCGTCGATAGAACCTGACCGGAAGTGATAATAATAACGTTCGCAACTTCCGTCCGCCATCTTGGGTGCTATTCCGCACAGCCAGTCTAGAGTTTACCTCTCTCGTGCGTGTGTCCAGTGCGCAGGTGTGCATGCACCACGGAAGAACACACTGTACGTGGGTTCTACTAGGGGAGAGCATTCAACCTCTCTCCTTCTCCTTTTCCTCCTCCTCCTCTTCTTCCTCCTCCTCCTCCTCATCTTCCTCTTCCTTCTCACGCGCGCTTCGCAATTAATCAGCTATTAAACTCTTGAGCGAATTGCGAGCGCCGGATGACTCATTATGCACGCACGCACACACGCACGCACGCGCACACACACACACACAGGTGCCGTCTTCGCGGCAGCAGCACACCTCGGCTGATTCCTCCGTACCTGCATCTACTACCTCCGTCGTATAACTAACATACCGAGTTATTAATTAATTAAATAATTAAATAATTAATTAAATAATTAATTAATTAATTAAATAATTAATTACTTGCCTGCTTATGAGCCGGAATCATTTGCTTTGCTCATACCGCACGAACTAAAATCCGCTTGCAAGAAACGACTATCACTCAAAATACCGCCGGAATTTTAATAATACGGAGCTGTCTGCTCAGCAATAATTCTCTCAACTGTAATCGTGATAGTATTTCGATGTCAAAGAGTACGGTAGGAAATTAGGATTCGTAATCTCGCATCGGTAATGCGGTCGTCTTCCGGCGGATCACAAACATACGCGCGTAGTCATATATATCAACAACACACGTGATACAGCCGAGGTAATGACGGAGAGAGGCGGAATCGGCCGAGGTTTGCCGAACAAGGCAGGTGGCGGCCATGTTTGCGTGACGCGTCTGCTCTCATCACCGGTCACGCGGACACGCCCTCCATACATGGCCGCAATATAAACGCAAACATGGCCGCCGCGCAAACATGGCCGCGAAATTAACGCAAACATGGCCGCCATATAAACGCAAACATGGCCGCGATATCAACGCAAACATGGCCGCTGCAACGCGCGCGCCGACGACCTAGCAGCGACCTTCCACATAGGTGGCGTGACACGACAGGTGTGTCCGCACAGACTCCGTGGCAGTACGCCGCGTAGTGGTTAGTTAGAGAGAGAGAAGCGTTAACGCGATACCACGTTCTGCGATTACACAAGCAGCACAACAATCTTACACGGGCGAAAGCAACTTAAAATAATGATAAGTTGAGCATTTGTGTGCCGCGTGTCTACGTTACGCACGCACGCACGCACGCACGCACGCACGCACGCACGCACGCACGCACGCACAGCGGCCGCAGCATGGTTCGGAGACGGAAGCCTATAGTATTGAGGAGGCGTGTTTAACATATTTAAATATCGATAGATAAACCAAGGTAGCTTGTGAGCACACAACACCTCTGACACAAAGAACCGGCGTCTGCAGCACAGCCCGACTACACATCACCTACACGAAGCCATCGTAGGTCAAGGTCGTCTCGGGGTGAGGTGAAGGTCAAGTGTCACGTGGTTACGTCGCTGCCGCACAGCACCGTTGCGAGTAAAGCGCCGCGGTACACA
>NW_014580737.1:12790-14827 GCF_000485595.1 Priapulus caudatus
CAAACACTGAGAAAATTCAGCGATAAATATATCAATAGTCAATCGGGTTACGATCTGCTACCTTCGCAACGCAAGTATGAATTTTCTGGCAGACGCCTTGTGCGGGTTAGACAGGATAGGTAAGGGAGAGGGAGCTTTCCCAGATAGGGAGTGAGATAGAACTATCCCAGCTAGGGAAGAAGGAGAAACTATCCCAGATAGGGAGTAGGAGGGATCTTTCCCAGATAGGGAGGGAGTGAGATAGAACTATCCCCGCTAGGGAGTAGGAGGAACTTTCCCAGATGGGGAGTGAGATAGAACTATCCCAGATAGGGAGTGAGATAGAACTCTCCCAGCTAGGGAAGTAGGAGGAACTATCCCAGATAGGGATAAGAGGAATCTTTCCCAGATAGGGAGTGAGATAGAACTCTCCCAACTAGGGAAGAAGGAGGAACTCTCCCAGCTAGGGAGTAGGAGGGATTTTTCTCAGCTAGGAAAGGAGGAACTATCCCAGCTAGGGAGTAGGAGGGATTTTTCTCAGCTAGGGAAGGAGGAACTATCCCAGCTAGGGAGTAGGAGGGATTTTTCTCAGCTAGGAAAGGAGGAACTATCCCAGCTAGGGAGTAGGAGGGATTTTTCTCAGCTAGGGAAGGAGGAACTATCCCAGCTAGGGAGTGGGAGGGATCATTTCTAGTTTAGGGAGTGACGGGGGATCTCTTGGGATTATGCGCATTCTCAGTCTACATCGGCAGGGGGCACCACATACATCACAGAGGGCGCCACTAGAGACGTGCCTCAGTCAACAGAGGGCGCTCCGTCCCATCGGAGGTAGCGCATCTCCCCTGCGGATAATTCGTTCGCCCGACGACGTTCGCTTGTTCCCTCGGCGGCGACTGGGGAGGGGGCGCCACGAGCGCAAACCTCCGCCATCGCCAGGGTTCTAATCGGTGCGTCGAACACCGACGACCGCATCATCACGACAGGGCGCAGCACCGGCGGGGTCACGGCGAGGTCACGGCGGGGTCACGGCGGGGTCACGGCCAGCCGAAGTTGATGCCGGTCATCTGGTAGAACTTCATGTTGAACGGCCGGTAGAAGTCGCGGAGCCGCGCGACCGCCTGCGGGTCGATGCGCGGGTGCGTGCGTCCCTTCGTCTTCCCCAAGCAGTGCGGACTGCCGCTGCGCTCCGCCTTCATGAGGCACGGGAACCCCTTCGTCTCGTTGAAGTAGAAATGCTTCTCGCTGATGACCCGCTTGAGACCGAGGAAGTCCTGCACGCGTCGCATCTCGGCGGCCGGGTCGGCGATGAGCTTCTCGCCGCTGATGAGGCACACTCGAGACAGCGGGAAGTGTCTCAACCAGCGCTCGAGGTGCTTCGCGTAGACGCCGATCTTGATCGCGCTCCACGACGTGTCGACGAGGCCCGTCGTGCGGTTCGTGAACGCCATCGACTCGAAGGGCCGCTGCGGAGCGACGGACCGCCGCTTACTCGCCGTCTGCGTGTAGTCCGAGATGGCGCGGGTCACCGGGTCGCGGACGACGATCATCAGCTTGACGTCGCGCGACATGGCGGCGATGCGGCGCGGCGCCTCGCGCGTGATGAAGTAAGATGGCGTCTTCTCGATCGTCAGCTGTCCGTCGAGCGTCGGCGGCATCTGCCTCCTGCGGGGAGAGAGAAACAAGAGAACGCGCTGGTGAGATGACGTCAGCGAGAACGAGATGTATAGAGTGAGGGAGATGGATATATATTATATATAGAGAGAGAGAGTGAGAGAAAAAAAATATATATCAGGAGCTAATAATGACAAATTGTGATAATGACCCCTTGTCATTATTAGCTCCTGATATATATATATATCAAGAGCGGATAATACCTAGAGTGTACAACGGAAAAACGGGAAAATAGTGCTATTTCACGACTACATTATTCTACTTTGCCTGCGAGTCTAGAATAATTTCATGGTATTGCATTAAGCAGAATTCTTTGCTCTCTAAAACAAGACCAACCGCTTGTCAATACGATACTCATAACTCCACGAGCTGAGATATCGCTCTCGG
>NW_014580738.1:0-6468 GCF_000485595.1 Priapulus caudatus
TTTCTATCTTTCTCACTATCCCTCTCTATCTTTCTTTCTATCTTTCTCACTATCCCTCTCTATCTTTCTCACCATCTTTCTCACTATCCCTCTCTATCTTTCTCACCATCTTTCTCACCACCTCTCTCACCATCTCTCTCTATCTATCTCTCCTGGCAGATGGCCACAAGGAGGCGCTGCGGGTGGAGATACCGATGCTTCCGGCGATATTCACCGGCACCGGTGACCTCTTCGCCGCGCTTCTCCTCGTCTGGAGCGACCGCCACCCCGAGGACCTCCCACTTGCGTGCGAGAAGGTGCTCTCTACGATGCAACACGTCCTGCGGCGCACGTTCAAGGCCGCGCAGGGTAGGTAGGGGGCGCCGGTCGTGCGGCCGTCGCCGTCGTCGGTTAGTCGTGTCTGGCTGCTGCCGCTGTTTTCTGTTGGTTATGTCTGGATGCTGATTTACTTTGTTAGGCACGTCTGGCTGGTGCCGTTGTTTTCTGTTAGTCATGTCTGGACGCTGATTTACTTTCTTAGTCACGTCTGGTGGCTATCGCTCTGTTCAGTTTAGTCATGCGTATTAACACACAGCACACAGGTAAGGCCATCCTTAACAAATTATATGTTTGCTGTCCTCTGACCGACCCACGAAAATAGCCGCGACCCAAGTTTTTTTTACATTTTGGGTTCCATTTTTTTTTTTTTTTTATTATTCATAGTTAAGACTGAAACACAAAGCATGTGTGGCAAACATGAGGACAGACTTAAAATAACTATTATGCCTCAAAAAAAAGAAGACCTACCTACCTACCCATTAAAAAAATCAGGGGTCGGGGGACAGCAAAAATTTTTTAAGGATGGCCTAACATATAAATGAAAGGAAAAGGGAACTGCATTGTTCCTCGCTCACAACACAAGGTGCCTTCCGTCGTTGCTTTTGAAACTAGTGTGTCATGATGCACTAGCGTGTCACATCTCTGCATGTATTCCTACACTACCTGTGCTGTATTCGTACGCTGCATTCCCATGCTGTATTACTGCACTGTATTCCCACACTATTCCTACACTGTATTCCCACACTGTATTCCTACACTGTATTCCTACGCTGTATTCCTACACTGCATTCCCGTGCTGCATTCCCACACTGTATTCCTACACTGTATTCCTACACTGTATTCCTGCACTGCATTCCTACACTGCATTCCCACGCTGTATTCCCACACTGTGTGTTTGCAGACATGGCGGGCGAGGGAGTCAAGCCGAACAAGGCGCAGCTAGAACTGAAGCTCATACAGAGTCTGCGAGACATTGAGAATCCACAACTCACCATCCGCACAACAAAGCTCGACATTTGACCCCTGCGTGACCTCTGGAGGTCGGCGGGCGGCGGTGACCTCAGGTCGTCGGGTCGCGCCGCGCGGGATGAGCGATGCGGGGGAGTCGGGAGCGTACCTGTGGCGCCATCTATGTAGGGGGCGCTGTGAGTTCGTACCCGTGGCGCCCTCTGCATGCGAGAGCCGCAGTCGCGACCGGCGTTCTTGTTTTTATTTTGTGTATCGAAAATCGTTATCGTGTTGTTTTCGACTTATTTTTTCTCTGTTTTTAAAAATAGATTATGATTATACAATTAACTTTATTATCGTCAACTGCAAATCGGGTATTAACGTAGTCGTCACTCGGTTTGCTTTCGCCCTCGCGGGTTTTCAGTGTGGAGGCGATTCGACCAGCGGATGCAATCGCTGTTCCGAAACACAAGCACATTACGCAGCTGCGAGGTTTAGCGCCCTCTACGTTGGGCGTCGCTGAGCGTAGATGGCGCCACCTGCCTGCGTGTTCGTACGGGTGACTGTATATCGAGTCCACGCTAACTTATGTTTTGTTTTATATACAAATGTACATCTATTGAGAGAATCCTCAGTCCCCCCCCCCGAGATGAGAGGTGCGCAGTAACCCCTCTGTAGGGATGGTCCCTACTAGGGGTGTAACGATACATTTTGTTTTGGTTCCGTTCGGTTTTCGGTTTTTACTCTTCGGTTTGGTTCATTCGGTTCGGTTATTTTCAGTAGTAAAAAATTTAAAATGCTGAGCAGATTGGGAAATTTTCCCTCCATTTTGAATAATAATAATAATACCTATCATAATATTATACATTTATTGTGTTATTCATTGGCCAAAAGTGTGAGGGACGGGGCTTGGCGTAAGTGCTGAGCTGTTTGCTTGCCGTGTGCGCCCCCCTAACTGAGAGTGGGTTGAATGTATTTCCCGGAACCGAACCAAGAACCGAAACGGAAAAAAGAAAGAAAACCGAACCGAACGGGATTTACCGCGATACAGTTGAATCGCGGTTAATTGTTACACCCCTACTATCCAGAGACTCATCAGCTGTCGTCCATCTTGGATACGTGTTGACACTTCGCACTTAATTATAATAATACTCGTACTTGTAAGAACTAGGGAATCTTCTAAAGAAGATGCTCTTCGAGAAAGATTTTGGCCACCCCATAGAAAGAAATGTCAATGATCGTCTTTGACATTTGTCAGTGATTGTCAATGATTGCATTCATGTCTTTGACATTTGTTAGTGATTGTCAATGATTGTCTTCATGTCTTTGACATTTGTCAGTGATTGTCAATGATTGCCTTCATGTCTTTGACATTTGTCAGTGATTGTCAATGATTGTCTTCATGTCTTTGACATTTATCAGTGATTGTCAATGATTGTCTTCATGTTTTTGATATTTATCAGTGATTGTCAATGATTGCTTTCACAGTGAAATTATAGAAGACATGTGTCTTTGACAAGTTACAAGCAGCCGATACTGACAGTCGTGTGACGCGCCACGATAGAAGGTCTGCCTTTCCAAATCTTTCCGAAATGGAATCCGCGGCACCAACGGCGTTTCTACTGCGCCTCGATTCGTCTATACGTTGTAGGTTTCTGCCTAGCAGGGCTGGGTGAACCGGGGCTGGGCAGGGGGGAGGGGGGTGGACCCTGGGGGGTGGGGCGTGGCAGGGGGAGGGGGACATGCCCGCATCCCTTTTCAGCGAATCTCTGTCGAGCGAGACCAATAGGGGGCGCTGCGGCGAGAACGAGATCTCAGCGCGCGCGCGAGTTCGTGGCGTCGGGCCGAACAAGAGAGCGTCTGCTACGCTCTGGGCTTGCCGCTCGCGTGCGTGCTGCCACCTGGTGTGGGGCCGCCGAAGCGGCAGTCCTCTTCGCATATCACGGTTGTATTGAGATTTGTAGGTAGCCAATAGGGGGCGCCATTGTGATAGTGAGGGTTAGGGATGGTGAGTAGGTAATTTTAACTCTTTCTCCACGTTGGAACCACAGGCATTATGCTCTTATGGGACCAAACAGGTGCCAGGATCTTGGCGGAGGCCAGGCAGGACGTGGCGGAGGCTGGGGGAGAGGGAGAGCTCAGTCAGGGGACCAGTGCTGGGGGGCGGCGAGGGGCACACTTGACCCGCAGACGACGGAAAAACAAGTGCCTCGCGCGAAATCAGGTTATTCAACCCCCTGCCCTGCTGTGCCGCGCCGACTGACAGTGGTGCACGGCGAGTCGCAGCGGTTCTGGTGTTGCAGGGTAGGAGTATGGAGCGTTTCAATGCGTGACAACGCGCTGCGGTAGGTAGCTGGCAACTTGAAGTTGGTTGACGCGCGCGCGCACCATGAACGCACAAAATGTACCAATGGAGGAGTTGCTTACTGGGCGGATCCAGGAATTCCATAATGGGGGAGGGGGAGGTGAAGCTCAAGAGGCGGGGGAAGGGGGTGTGCCCCTCTGTAGAGACGCTAAAGATGGAGTCTGACCGCGCGTAATTTCTTTTATTTTATTTTTATTTCGCAGCGCGCAGACTTTATTCAGTTTCAACTCGACGTTAAATTTTTTTCGCCGCATTCCGGATATATCCGGCTTGCGGCCGACCACGCAGGGGCGCGAGGTCATGACCCCTATCTGGATCCGCCCCCCCCCTGTGATTACCGAGTGAGGGAGTTACGTTGCACGGGTTTTAGGTAGACAAGACGGTCGTGACGTAGTATTTCGCCGTACCATATTAATCGGTGGTACATTTCATAAATGGTAAAAATAATTACCATATTATTTTGCAGTAGACATCTGCGCAATCGAAAAACAAAAGACCATGGCTCCCATTTATGGTGAAGTAACCAAATTGTCCTAAGAACGCGCGGTAGACAATTGCGCAATCAAAAACAAAAGACCATGGGTACCGTTTACGGTATAGCAATCAAATTGTCCACAGAACACGCAGTAGACAATTGCGAAAACAAAAGACCATTGCCACCGTTGTGGCGCGACCAAACAACAATAAACTATTTTTCCCCGAGTATTTAGTAGCTTGCGCACTGCGCTACTTTCTACGATAGCACGGCGAGATATTACGATTCACCGTTAATAATAATGAGACTGTAGCAGTGTCACCGTGTGTAATGTGTGAATCTTATAGTTAGTATATCGGTGCACTCTATGCACGTATTCAATTACACCGTATAATTCTGTCCCAGATAACGTTTTATATTAACGTATAACTCCAGTGTAACGCATCCAAAATATAAAACGTTATCTGGGACAGAATTATTCGGTCTAGTATCCAATGTAACGTACTGTGAGTACACGTTAGCTGGGTTTACACTACCAACTGTGTGTTAGCGAATTGGACCAACTTCCCAACTATACAAGAATACAACCGACAATCGGCAGTGTATACACTTAAGTTGCGCGACCAACCGATCGATAGCAACTAGTTGGGAGATTAGAACATGTTCTATTTTCGCCAACTCGGGAGTTGGCGAATTGGAAAGTTGGTCGAATTCGCCAATTCGCCAACATAATGGCGGTAGTTTAAACCCAGCTTTACTGGAATGTTTACTGTCGCTGAGAGGGTCTATGTCCCCCCAGGTTACTGCCGGAACGTACCCTGGGTACGGTCCTGTTTACCGTAACGTACCCTGGTAACTATCTAATATGCCGGACCGTACCTCGCCTACTCCACTAATGAGACTAGGAGTCGCCTACACCTACTCCCTAACCCTATCAGATAGTTACCAGGGTACGTTCCGGTATACCGGACCATACCCAGGGTACGTTCCGGCAGTACCCTGGGGGACATAGACCCTATGAGCTTTACTGTCACGTGTGAGTACTGTAAGTACATGGTGCAATGTTCGGAATGTGTCCGATTTCCATAGTGCAAGTGCGTTACTAGTGTTTGGAATGTGTCAGATATACATAGTGCAAGTGCATTACTAGTGTTTGGAATGTGTGATGTCAGATATCCATAGTGCAAGTGCGTTACTAGTGTTTGGAATGTGTCAGATATACATAGTGCAAGTACATTACTAGTGTGTTTGGAATGTGTCAGATATCCATAGTGCAAGTGCATTACTAGAGTGTTTGGAATGTGTGATGTCAGATATACATAGTGCAAGTGCGTTACTAGTGTTTGGAATGTGTCAGATATACATAGTACAAGTACATTACTAGTGTATTTGGAATGTGTGATGTCAGATATCCATAGTGCAAGTGCATTACTAGTGTTTAGAATGTGTGATGTCAGATATAAATACGTACATTACCAGTGTGTTTAGAATGTGTCAGACATTCGCAGTGTATTAGGGCTAACGCTCCATTAGGAGTGTTCCCAACTTTGCTATCATTAATGATTAATGATTGATAATCCTAACCTTAACCCTAACCTAAATGACATTAAACCACAAACTAATATATGACCATATTATGACCATAAATATATATTATGACCATTAATGACATTAAAGTTGGGAACACTCCTAATGGAGTATCACCCTGTATTGTGTGGTGTGTTGTGTGATTGATGGTGCATTGATACAGTAGCTGTCCACCTATAGTTTGTTTACAAACTAGACATTTCCCCCCGAAAACGAAGCTCCACTCATTTCCCATATCTACCTGGTTGTGCGCAATAATAGTAATGATAATAACAACAACAACAACAACAACAACAACAATATTGGTAACAGTAATTATTATTATTATCATGTAGTGTATGATTTATGATGTATAGGGTGAAGGCAATAAACGAATAATAGCTGACGTGATATATAAACATACTACCGGCTACCAGTCTTCTTTCTCGCTCGAGCGACGTTCACACGCCGACAAAACGACGTTCGCTTGTCGATAGGCGACGGCCGCCGCGAGATCTACGATCCTACGAGTTTGTTCGCTCGAACAGTGCGAGTGACATCCTCTAGTGTCGAACACTGGGGGGGGGGAGCTAATGTTCCTGCCTCTAGAGGGAGCCCTCGTCTACCTCCTACCCTACTAGCGTGACGAAGTGACGCTCCGTCAATACCGGTGACACGGTGCACGCGTAACGATGACATCACACGTGTTTCTGACGACGCACGCGTAGCGACATTATTTAAAGGCTCACAATGCGCATCCAAACGCTAATTTCTCCAGTACTAGACTAGCAAATAC
>NW_014580738.1:6690-8454 GCF_000485595.1 Priapulus caudatus
CGATGACGTCACGCACGCGACATGACGACGATGTGTGCGCGTGTAGTGATGACATCATCAAAACATGACGACGATGTGCGCGCGTGTAGTGATGACATCATCAAAACATGACGACGATGTGCGCGCGTGTAGTGATGACATCAAAACGTGGCATGCATGCAGCGAAACCGCAGCGCGGGTTCCGACGACACATTCGTACCGAACGGTAGCGACGACACATCGTCGTACCGAACGGTAGCGACGACACATCGCCGTACCGAACGGTAGCGTCGACACGTCAAAAACACGACGACGACCGACGATCGTCGGAAAAATCGTCTCCCGCTCCCGCTCAGAAGTTGACGAGTCGCTTGACGGCCTCCAGGCAGCGCCACTTGTCGGGGTTGTAGAACGGCTCGAAGACGTGCGGGAAGGGCGTGTCGTGTCCGCACACGCGCTCGATCGGGGCCTCCAGGTTGAGAAAGCACTCGCGCTGCACGGTCGCGGCGATCTCTGCCCCGAACCCGGACGTGTGCGGCGCCTCGTGCGCCACCAGGAGGCGCCCCGTCTTGCAGACCGACTGTGGGCGGAGAGAGAGAGAACGGTATTTTTTAGTTGTGGTAGCTCGCTCTCGCACGCGTGAAATGTAAACAACAAACGAAAAAACATCAGTTCTCTCCCTCCTCCCGCAGTCATACAAACCGCATCGATGCCCGAAAGCTAAAAACCCTCTAAAAAGAATAACAAACAACAACAAAATAATAAACAAACACCGATCTCTCTCTCTCTCTCTCTCCTCCCACAGTCGCCCTCACGTGCGCGAAATGTTTAAAAAAACGAGGGAAGTAAATGAGTAGTGCGGCGGGAAAGAGAGAGGAAGAAAGGTGTTTGTTATTCTTTCGGAGAGAGGAAGAACGGTGTTTGTGATTCTTTCGGAGAGAGAGGAAGAACGGTGTTTGTGATTCTTTCAGAGAGAGAGGAAGAGCAGTGTTCTCTCAGAAATCTCCTTAGGTCTACACATTCTTTTTATCTTCACACCTTCTCGATGTAGTTCCGATAAAAAAGTTAACGTTAGCTTCACTAATGCCGAGACTTATTTTTTAGCGGAAGAAACCCCAGGTTTTTGAATCCCCAGGTTTCAGCGACCCCACGTGTCAGCCACGGTGCGTCTGGTCACACCGGAGCTTCCCTGTGGTGACTCACATGCGCCCGTGACTCACCTGTGCCTGTGACTCACCTGCAGCTGTGACTCACGGTCACTCACCTGCGCCTGTGACTCACCTGTGCCTGTGACTCACCTGCACCTGTGACTCACCTGCAGCTATGACTCACCTGCATCTGTGACTCACCTGCAGCTGTGACTCATGGTCACTCACCTGTGCCTGTGCCTCACCTGCCCCCGTGACTCACCTGCAGCTGTGACTCATGGTCACTGACCTGCACCTGTGACTCACCTGCGCCTGTGACTCGCTTGCCCCCGTGACTCACCTGCAGCTGTGACTCATGGTCACTCACCTGTGCCTGTGACTCACCTCAGCGACGGTCTCTATGTCCCACGGCATGAGCGTCTGCAGATCGATGAGCTCACACGACACGTTCAGCTTCTCCTGGGCGAGCCGCGCGACCTCACGCAACACGTGCACCTGCGTGCCCCACGCCACCATCGTCACGTCCGTACCTGTACGGGAGAAAGAGAGAGAGAGAGCATGAGAGAGAGAGAGAGAGACTCGTGTGACACCTGCGTGCCCCACGCCACCATCGTCACGTCCGTACCTGTACGGGAGA
>NW_014580738.1:12155-14827 GCF_000485595.1 Priapulus caudatus
GAGAGGTAGAGCGGTAGAATCGGTTGAGTGGTAGATGCCGCAAGTGTCGAACGTGTACTTCGACGAAATAAAGTCCAAAACAGTATAAAAATTCGAAAAATTTGATCAGGATGCACGTTTTCAAGATTGATAATTGAACTCGGAATGTAAGTAAACACTCTGAATCATACATAACGCCATCTCGCGACATACTGCCAAAGTATCTGTGAGATATTTGTGCAATAAAATTTATTTGAATTTGAATTTGAATTTGACAGACAGTATTCACTTGCGTACGTGTGAACGCTCCGACTCAGACCGGCCCGAACCAAATTTGGCCCGAGCCAAATCTAGCCCATTTGGCTTGAGCCAAACCATGACCGTGTGAACGCGACTATGGTCTCCATGATGATTGGTTCTCACAGAATAATCGCACATCGAAAGTGCGCGTGATTGCAAGATCTTAAAACCTGTGCATTACTATTAGTCTCACAGACACAATATCGTGGTTAGGTTAGAGGGCTGGCCAAATAAAATGGGATGATATTGGCTTATTGCGGGGGTCCCAAACTATCAATGAAGGGTTTCTTATACATGAGAGGTACAGCGGCGTACCGCCGTTGTCAAACTTAAAACGGTTATTGCGAGATTTTTGCTCAGAAAAACTAAATAAAGCTGAATATAGTCTCACCTGACACTGACAGCGGAAATACCACCGATTACACCAACATTAAAAATACTAAGATTTTATGCAGTTATAGCATAGAAAAATGGATTTGACCACATCGTAACAGCCATAAAATTTATCGTATGCCGATAATGCCTAATGGCAGAATTGGTAAACTTGTATTTGTGTCGGTGATGAATTGAAAACAAGTGCATGCCTGTACTATGTCTATGGCAGATAGGCGGTGGTGCCACAAGCTAATCCATACTTCATGTTAGTTCAAGATGACAGAAAACAAATGTTTACAAAAACGATTGGTTCGAAACTGGCAGTTTTCGGTGAATACTGAAGGTTCTAAGACATTTTATTGTACTCTAGACAATTGCTGTTACTCAAGCAATAATGGTAGGTGTCATGAAAGTGGTGAAAACACTGGAAAACTCTCGAGATGGTTACTTTAACATCGCCATTGTGAAAATGCTCCTGTAACAATTTTTAACATTCAAATTTTTTAAAGTTTGCTGGGGAAGACCCTCAGAACCCTCCCCCCTCCCAGCGAGAAGGGGACTTGCCCTCTCTCTCTCTCCCCGCGTGTCCGCCTGCAGCGTCCGCATGCATGCCTATGGCAGGTCTTTAAATCCATCATGCGCATTTTTCCCCAAACTGGCCATTACCTCCATTGTCTAATTTTCCCTAAGAAGAAACCTTGTTTGTATCACACCGAAGGCCACGTCCTCACCGAAGATCACTGAGAAGGAGAGAGAGGTAGAGAGGTAGAGATGGAGAGAGGAGATAGAGAGCGAGGTAGAGGGAGAAAGAGAGGTGGAGAGAGCTAGAGAGATGGAACACACCACCAAAAGCCATGTCCTCCCCGAAGATCACTGAGAAGGAGAGAGAGATAGAGAGAGAGGTAGAGAGGAGATGGAGAGAGAGATGGAGAGAGGGGTAGAGGGAGAAAGAGAGGTAGAGAGAGAGAGATGGAACACAGCACCGAAGGCCACGTCCTCACCGAAGATCACTGAGAAGGAGAGAGAGGTAGAGAGGTAGAGAGGAGATGGAGAGAGAAAGAGGTAGA
Source organism: Priapulus caudatus (assembly GCF_000485595.1). NCBI lineage: Eukaryota > Metazoa > Priapulida > Priapulimorpha > Priapulimorphida > Priapulidae > Priapulus > Priapulus caudatus. Next base: position 13,877 of record NW_014580738.1, read on the forward strand.
CACGAAGGCGTAGACATTACATTGTTTTGCTCCACTATGCGACTTTTTTCATGATGGCACGTGTTTCAGCCCATTGACACTACACCGTGTGTCCTCTTTGTTGCTTTTTCCATACAATACACCCCATTCTCTAGCTCACCGTTTGAATAGCATGGCAAGTCTACAGCACAATGATAAGGAATGATAACGGCGAACAAGCCATCTTCTAAGCTGAGCCTGTACGTTATATAGCCACACCAGGCGATTAGTACAGTATGTACCAGACAAGACAAGACAAGACAAGACAAGACAAGAGTCGATCGGAGCGGATGCTGCGCTGTTACCTGTGTTGGGGTCCGTCTCCAAAGCGATGTCCATCGCATTGTTCATTGCATTGCAGAGATTCATCTGTTTCGTCTCTCCTGCGATAGAAGTTATTATTACGCTCTCTCAGCTCTGAGCCATCGAACCAGGGAAAAAATTAAAATTGATTTTTCGGGGGCTACTTTTCAAGCTCGCGTGCATGAAAATAGCACTCTAAAATTTGGTTTGCATTGAACTCTATGCAAATTTACGGGGGCTCTTTTTGGCATTTCGGGGGCTAAATCGCGCCGAGCCCCCGTGTATTTTTTTCACTGCATCGAACCATAAGCTTAAATCCAACTTAAATAGCGGTAACACGTTGAGGTTATACGTCCCGTAGAAAACTAACCAGGCCCTTACTTTACGCACGGCGATATAAATGAATAAAATCGCAAGAAATGCGGTTAATGAACCCAAAACTAGGTTGCAGCGAGAGAAAAAAAACTAGGCCACAAACTTATTCATTTTTATGCGGGCAGCTCAAGTCATGAGGCGCGTTCACACGGACGTTTTTGGCCCGAGCCTAATTAGGCCCGCGCCAGATTTGGCTCGAGCCGAGCGTTCACACGGACGTTTTTGGCCCGAGCCTAATTAGGCCCGCGCCAGATT
>NW_014580739.1:0-14827 GCF_000485595.1 Priapulus caudatus
CTGGGTTAGGTCCTTCCCTTCGCCGTCACCCCAGTTAACCCAGTCAGAGAACCACCGGGCTAAGGTACGAACACTATTCTGTTGTATTCTGTTGTATGTTGATATTCTATTGTATGTTGATATTCTGTTGTATGGTAGTGTTTGGCGGATAAGAGAAGTACCTACGAGTAGCTTTATAATACGGTGTTCGAGTTATCTATCTGTGGATCTAGCGTGGACTCTAAATCAATGCAACCTGTTACTACCCCTATAACAAACGGGTGCCACTAGCGCACTCACTAAACCGAGGGCCTGCGGTAGCGGGAGCAAATCCCCTCGCTTAGACCTAGCAACCACCGCGATCAATACGGCTCCTATGCTATTTGTTCTGCGACGTTGCCCCTAGCAACCACGAGCGATCAATGCAGCTGCTCGGGCCGGGCCAATCCAAGATGGCGGCCCGCCCACGCTGTCCGCACGCTGCCGGGACCGCTACGTCACGACTCGTCACGCGCCCACGCCAGCTGGGCAGGGGATTAGCACCTCCTTCCCCAATTAGGGCGCGTGTACGTGACTGTGATTAGCGGTACTGGCCTAGCATGGGGACAGGCCCGGTGACGGGCCTGCGGCTAATTCGGAGCGACTTTAGAACCGCTCGACCGTGGGGTTATTGACGGGCTGGATTACATGTGCTAAACGCACCATGAAAAGCTGTTAGCACATGGGGCAGCGGCCATTTTGACTGCTCGTGGCGCGTTTGTGTCGATAGGCGGAGCCACCTCCTGGACGATGAGACGGCAGAATAGCGGGTTGCTCCCGCTAGGGGCCGCCACCGTCCAGTGCGAGCAGGGTGAAGCCAAGCGAACGCGGATGCGCGAGCTGCCTCGAGGAATTCGCTCCCAACTTCAGACGCGACCGCCTGTACATTGTAACTGTGAGAAACGAAATTAAAAGATCATCAATCATGGTATTTATTCTCTGACTTGTCTTTGTCTATGTCTTTTGGCTACACATACGACATCATCATCTATAACTGTATAGTAGCGATAAAATAGTCGCTACAATAGAACCGCAACAGTTCCCGATAGATATTACCAAGTTAGCGTCTGTGTTTGGGGAGGCATTGAAGACGTCATTAGATAGCATTGGTAGTAATGTGGATAAGTCGCTACGAGCAGCCGAGTTACGAGCAAGTATACCTAAGTTTAGCGGCGCGGCGGGGCCACTTCAGGTAACGTTTGCGCAGTGGCGTGGAGCTTTGCAACTCGCACGTGTTCAATTAGACGTAACAGATAAGCAGTTCTTAACCATAGCTGTAGCGGAATTAGTGGACGGGGCGGCACAGTTTGCGCGTAGACATATCCTTGCGAATCCGGGTATCACGTGGGCACAACTCTATAGTAATCTACAACGCCAGTATCGTAATCCCGCAGAAATTCCGCGCGCACAAGCACTGTTAAAAACATTTAAACAAAATCGTTCGGAGAACCCGCGTGCTTACGCACAAAGGTTAATCGAACTGTCTGAAGCCGCATATCCGGATGGTCGTAGAAACGAGGCGTCATACCAGGAGAGACTGCTCGATATTTATGTAGATGGATTAATAAGTGTCGCCGCGCAGCGCGCCATTATAAAATCCCATCCCTCTACCCTAGAAGCTGCAGCTACTGACCTCTCTCCCTTCGCCGCCATGTAGTTTTCAACGATCTCCCGACAACCAACAACAGCGACCAATCAACGAACAAGAAATGGAAACACCTTACCAACCCATCTCGGCAGTGGCGGAGGAGGCCGAACCGGCCGAGACGTGGGAGGACATCCCCCGAGGATCCCAACCACGCCGTCGCTGTGCCAGCAGGTGGCAGGCCGCCGCCAGATGCGGGCGTTTGGTCGGGGTTCGGGTCCCGGGCTCGTGCAGGGACCGAGCCCACCACCTCCCGGCGGCAGTGCGATGGGGCGCCAGTGTGCGAGTGCACCGGTGCCCGTCACCATCACGGGGAGTGGTCGGGGATGCCAGCGAGCAGACACGTGGAGTCGGTCGGGACTCCGGCGACCACCGCCACCGCCGGTCGTCATGTGGGATGCAGTCACGCAGACCACCTGCGAGGTCTGCGACTGCATCCACCCGGTGCAGTCATTGTCTCCGCGACGGTGTCCGTGGCACGAGTCATCGTGCTCCACACCGTCGTCGGTGAGGCATACACCGGCCTCGGCCACGTCATCATCGGTGAGGTATACGCCGGCCTCACCCACACCGCCGTCGTCGAGGGGATATATGCCCCGCTCGCCCCAATACCTGCCGCCATACGGCGACGGGATGGCGAGCGCCGCATACCCGCCGCCACCGCCACGATATTGGCCGAATAATGACGACGAAGACGAAGGCAACTACGGCAACTACGACTACGACGACGAGGCCGACGCCGGCGCCGACAGGCTGCGTCGGCCAATCTACGTTATAATTTTGCCTCGTTAAACCCCCCGTTCCACATAGCCTTTCCCCAACTTTATCCCTTCCTGCACTCTCGCGCTATCCATTCCTCTATTCCGCGCTGTCCTCTCACGCTTTCACCTTCCCCCCTCAGGCAGAATGTGTGGTAGAGTAGTCCGTCATTGTTGTACGGAATAGTTGTAGTTCGTTGTTTAGTGAAGGGGTAGAAGTTGTAAGGAAGTAGTATTACGGGAAAAAAAAAAAAATTTATAAAATAAGAAGGGACGATAAATGGGAAAAAAATCAAATAAAGAATAAATAGATAAATAGATGTTTACGATACGATCACTAACCGGAATGCGGTCGTAACCGCGCGGTCGCTGTCTACCTGGAGGGTACTATTGCCTTGTGTAAGGTTGCCAGTGCCAGTACCAGTGCGCTGCGCGGTAATTTCGATGAATTCTACTTATACGGCATATTTATGTGCAAGTAGCGCGTTATATATCGGTTCGGTTTTTAGAAGCACCTAGATGTAAGGTAGCAACGGTTTTCGTTCGAGACTGCCAGTTGGTTTTCATTCATTATAGTCGAACCGCGCTTCTTCTGCTACGTCACTAATCGATTGTCTCCCGGGCGAACTTATTTTCCCCATTTACGACAGACAGGAGTCTGTGACGTGACGATGTGTGCATACCGGATTATCAAATCCGATTTATTCGTCCATTTCGATGCGATGCGATTCGATGTGATTTGTGGCGATTTTTTTCGATGCTATTAGTGCGATTTACCAGATGCCGCTATGGCACTGACCGGGCAGCCACGTTATAAACTGCCCCGGCTATAATACTGTGCCACGTATTATCAAGCCACTTGAACATTGCCAGGAGGCAGCTAACAACGACAACGACGGGCAACAGCCCAGCGGACAGCGACAATCAGCGCCGCCGCCTCCGCCGCAGACGGGCGCCAACACCGCATGCGCCTACGCCGACTGCGCCTGTGCCATCTGCGCCCTCGGCACCTCCGCCTGCCCCACGGCCGCCGTGGTCTACGCAGCAGGCGCCGGTGCCGCCTGTGGATGCGCCGTCTGGCGAGGCGTGAGCGGCGTGGGCGGCCAGGGCATAGCGCGGGCGTCCGCCTGCGAATGCTGAGGTCTGCGCCGCGCGAGGCGGGGAGAACGCGGCGGACTCCGCCCGCCGCAGTGGGCACGCAACGAACGGCCATGAAGGGGTGTATATACCCTACCCTACCCGGCAGCCGGGGACACCAGATGAGCCCCAGCGGCGACGCGACACCTCCCGGAGGGGACTCGGAGACGGACGATCCGTGGAGGCCCGCACCCCACCCGACACTACTTACGCAACATGGCGCATGTATCGGAGGGGACCGGGCGCGCAACTCGGATCCAGTGCATGTACGAGGTGTCAAGGTGCGTCGGCGCGAGGGAGAAGGCTATCCGCGTGCGAACAACGTTTTATATCCGCCGACACGTCGGCAGGGATGGCCGTAAGCGGGGACGAAGTCGTGATCGGATGAGCCATGTCGTGTGCAGCGGCCGCACCCCAACGGCGGGCGACGACCAGGCGGATGACGACGAGGGATGGAGGGGAGAGACGGCTGAGGGCTATCAACATATATCCCTGGCGAATCGCAGTAGGTACGTTCAGGACAGGAGCGGCAAAGCAGGGAAAGTCCTTATAAGCATAGGGCATCACGTACTTGTGTTATATATCTGTAATTATATTGTATATAATGTGACGCCTTTTGCATCTTCTCGTGTACATAGTAGTGTTATTTATCGGTGTGTACATGTATTGTGTATTAATTATTAGTTATTGATATCTACCATCATTGCATGGCGCCGAGGTCGGAACCGGAGCCCCCCTTTCGTGGACGGCAGCCAGGGAGGCTGGGGCGGTTGCGAGTGGTCCGCAGGGGCGGAGGAGTCGGTTTGGGTGGGGGGGGGATCGAGTGAGATGTTGTAGGCATACGGACGTGTTTACTCTAGTTGGGTGTTGTCCCGCGCGCGCTCTCTCGCCGGCGCCCCTCGTCATCGCGCTAGACGTCGGGTTGCTGCGCGCGTGCCGACAGAGCATGCTAGCGGGGATATGTTCACGGCGCTATCCCCTAGGTGTAACATAGCCTTAGCAATCCACCTTGCTGATCAATAGCAGGCTTCCGATAGTATGCCAATGTGCTCTTGCGGCTGGGTTGCGCCCCTAATGGCGTAATATACGAGGCGATCAATTGCAGGCTGTGGGCTCTGAGTTCCGTTGGGTGCCGGGCGGGCGGGGAGTGGTTCATGTGAGCAGGTCATCGCCATAATGATGTGCTGGCTCGCTCTGCCGCTTGCACGGTGTCCATAGCGCTGCCTTTACGACTGGTGGTATACGCGCTCGCACCTCATTTCACCATCCTCTCTCTAGCCTCTCACCACTGCACCACGCAAGTGGTCATTGAGGTATTTGCACCATCCATTTCTCCCCAATTATGTCGTGTGTATTTTACGTGGACTCGTGATTTGCGTTTTGTATTTCTGGCTCTAGCTTGTTTGGATGCAAGGTATCCTCGTTTGTATGTTAGCCTTGAGCGGGCTTAATCAGAGCGAGCCATTTGAGAACGCGCTCTGGACGGCACGCCCGCGGAGGAGCCATGCGGTTATTTGCCGGGCTCGGATACAATGCTCGTTAGTAACGCGTCGACCGTGAAATATTGCTGTTATAGCTGCGCTATTGTGTGTCTTGTTACGTTGTTTTGTCTAGCTGGCATTTTGGGTGGATGCTCCGTAGGACGCTTTTTTGCAGTGTGGATGGTGCTGGAGGCCTCATCCTCTCTGCATGCGGTGTCCTTATAGGGCGATGTAATATTGTAGCGGCGGTGCGCTCACGGTTGAGGCGTGTCGCGCCTCGCTGTGCTCGGAGTGGTCTCGGATAGTAAATAATCGAGTGGGTGGGTGTGTGGTGTGTGTGTGCCACTGTTGTCGGTGTGGCGTGGTGTAGTTCGGTGCATGTGTGAGTGTCGTGGGCCGTGGGAGAGCTGGTGTTGGTGGTGGTCGGCGACATGCGGCACCGTTTTGGTGTGTGCTCCGATTGTTTTGTGTTTGTGCCACGTGCGTGGGGGGGCGCCTATAAAAATGGCTGCGCGAGCGGCCTCGGGGAATCCGCTCCCAACTTCAGACGCGACCGCCTGTGCACTGTAACCGTGGAAAACCGAATTAAAAGAGCAACAGTCATGGTATTTACTCTCTGACTTGTCTTGTCTATGTCTTTTGGCTACACATACGACACATCATAACCTACAATTGTATAGTAGTGACAAAACAGTTGCTACACTGGTAGGGGGGAGGAATGTAAGCGGGCAAAGTCCACACGCCGGGGAAGGCGATGGCGGATGCGAGAATGGTGTTGGGGTGATACATGACACAGGAGCGGGCGAGTCAGCGGTCGGCACGAAGATCAAAGAGAGCGACTCGATATGGCGCCAGCTAGGCTGGGAATCGCAGTCATGAATCTCCAGAGTGTGACAGGCGGCCGCGCACGGGCTGACCCATGGATAACGGTGCTGACCGATAGATGGCCGTGTTGACACCATGGTCCGAATTGGTCGTGGCGCTGTTCCAAGTGCACACCACGCGTCCCGCAACCATATTAGGTAGCGGAAGATGTGTTTAGCACTTATGAGCTTCTCATTCGTGGCTGCTACGCTGCAACCAACGACGGGTGCTCTTTTTGTCAAGCAAGGTCGTCTCGCAGTATCACACGACTCATGGTTGCTAACCTTCTCGGCAAACACTTCAGCGTTGCGTACTTACCTTAGTAAGATAGGTGACGAATTGACTAACCTAGAAGCACCTTCTTCCCCGTATAAAATGGTCACTGACATGCCTGTGTACTCTACAGAGGCTTTTGCGCATGATTTGTACAAAATGCTTCAGACTCATTTCAAATGGTTTCAGAAGAAGTATGATTTTTTAACTGCACGAGTCCATGACATGAATTCGCTGCATAATCCGCGAGCTAAGCGAGCTCTAATAGCTGGAGTGGGTAAATTGGCTAAGTGGCTATTCGGTAGTGCTACAGATGAGGATATCGAATATCTGCAGTCCCAACTTTCCAATTTACAACTGACACAGTCGCATCTTTCGGCAATTATGGATGATACCCTTACTGTTGTTAACTTAACGCGAATTAATACCGAATTAAACTCTAAATTGTTGCAAGATGTTATTCATCATACTGATTTTATAGCGGATCGAGTTCAACATATTACGAGGGAGCTCGCTGATTTCTCGGGCTATACCTTGCATGAATTCAAATATTTAACTCGCATGTATTTTGCGATTAATGGCTTAACATTTGACCAAGTTTAAACTACGTTGGATTCAATTACTCGTGCGATCGATAGTTTAATTGCCGGTCGTATCTCACCTGATTTGTTTCCACCTAAGCAGTTGTTACAGATTTTACAGGAAATACAGCTCGCTCTTCCTCCATCAGTACAGCTGCCTTACCCACCAGTTCAGGCTTTATTGAGGTATTATGATGATATAGAAGCCTTTGTTATACCTACGAGGCATGGATTCCATGTTTTGGCTACAATCCCGTTACTTCAACGTGATTTCGTTTTTGAAATTTATAAAATCCTAACACCTCCGGTTTATTTACCAGGTTCTAATTCTTCGACATCGGTTGCTGCTCGATATGCGCCGCCTCATCATTACTTGGGGGTTAATCCAGATCAGGAGTATTATATAACACCTGACAGCCAAGATATTTTAATTTGTATACAGGAGCATCGCGAACTCTGCCCATTGAGTACACCTGTGTACCCAGCATCAGCGGTACACTCTTGTGAAATGGCACTGTTCCGCAATTTCACACAAGGAATAATTGATTATTGTACACGAACGGTCACATTTTCAGTTTCACCAGTCCCTACTGCATATTACTTGGCTGAGGGTCATTGGTTGTTAGTTACGCCATTTCCGTTTCGAGTAACAGTATCTTGCTACGATCGTGTTAGGCAGCCTGATACGGCGCACGAACAATTGATTATTAATCAACAGATTGTAATATTGCAGGCTGGATGTAACTGTAAGGCACATTCAGATTATTTTCATTTGGCACCTTACTATGTCCATCATTCCGATGTCAACGTAGCATTACCGTCGGTAGAGGCGCTTGCTTTTCCGGACTTACCGCAGATTTGGGATCATTTCTTTACGATTACAGGGCACTCTACGGCTAATATATCGGACCTTATGCCTCGCATGCGTGCTATTGTTCCGGATGCCTTGTATAATCACAATGACTTAGATGTTGCGTTTGCTAAATTAGCAGATGCAGTTAAAAATAACCAGCCGTTTCCCATGGCTTCAGGTGATGACAAATTCCTTTATGGGAATATTCAAGCACGTATACATCATACTACTACGTATGCGATACTGGGATTTTGCTTGTTGGTAATAGTAATATTGATTTTCATCATTCGTCGATTTGGTTGTAAGGGATGTACGCCTCATCGCCAGGAGGACTCCTTCCCAGTTACGCCTCTGCATTTGCAGCCATTCACGGTAGAGTCACCACCAACACCACCACTGCTGCCCCCTATGTTACGTGTCATGCAGACTCCACCTCTCACACTCCAAGCTGAACCTCATTACGCTATCCCTTCGTCAAGCCCTGTCTTGGAACCGAATACGCCCATAACCATACGCATGTAACGAGTTTCGAGGTCGATTGCGTTCAGATATTGAAGTATGCTCGCGTTTTTTTCTATTTATTCATCGCTGGTCACGCTTGGTAGCTTGCTTTTGTAGAATGTGTGTTGCTATGATTGTCGTCTGCGTAATTCTTTCCTTACTTTTACAGTAGACCTAGTAGCTCTGAGTGTCACCATATGCACATGTCTTGTCACCGGAATGAGATACGGTTTGATTTCGAGTCTATTTGCAAGCTTACACGCCGAATCTTAATCATAACCTATTAAAAGCTTGTGAGATTATTCTGTTCGTTTAATTGCTTTCGTTTTACGTAGCATGCCGAGTGCTCTTGCTAAAGTAATCGAGTTTTCTTGATGGTTTCTTAACACCATTACATAATTATAACGTGAATGATTTCACTCGTTGCGAATTTGAACTCAATAATTTTTTTTTAACATTAACATTGCTAATTCAACATCAGACACTTCATCATGAGCGTTCCGGCACGATCCACCTTCGATCTGCTACCGACCCCGGAAGGATACGATCCCTATGATCTGCCGCACACGGGAGCCAGACCCTGGGTGCCACAGCCATGGACCCAGCTGCGGGGGGGGGGTGCGGGCCTCACCGCCTGCATCTTCAATGATCAATTTAGACGCGACTACCCCCACCGCTTCTACAACCGGTTTCGTACGCGAGAGTTTTCACTCCACCCGACTTCGCCACCACCGTCACCACCGACAACCGACATACTGGAGCAGTGGGATGAGCAGCCGATACCCGACACACTGGAATGCTGGGACAGTGAGCCGACACAGGCTATGAACAGCGCCCCCGAAAAGAGTAACGACCAGCCCGAGCCACAGGCATGCGCCGAGCTCGACAACTGGGCGGAACACCACTACGGACCGCCGGAGTTCCGCTATCCAAGGACCACACCGAAGCGCGCTTCGAGCCTGCGGGGGTTGCCTCGTTGGGCGGCCTATGCAGCACGAGGCGCGAGGGGCCACCCTAAACCCCCCTTCACGATGCCGCCAGCATTCCCTGACGAATATGGGAACGAATAGTTATCAATAACGAATAATGTAGTTTAACCAGTAATTGTTCAAGTACCTTCGTAAGGTTTAAAAAAAACAAAAAACAAATGCAATGTTTACGTAAAATAAAAATAACTTTTTGTAAAATATTATTATTGTGTTTGCTTTTGACACGTGCCACAGTATTATTTTCAAATGGAGTATTACTAATTTCTCTTTTCTGTACTTTCTCTTTTCTATACTTTCATTTCATCTTAACTTATCAATGACAGTATTCATTCTGAATTTCTTTCTTTTTGCTGTTAACGGTTCTTCACGTTACACGTTAAACTTCTTTTTAGTCTCTACGAATCCACGTCCACTAAGGAAACGTCCTGTTCGAAATTTTAATGAAGATCAGTCGGAGTCTGCAGTTAACGATGGGTCATCGTCCGATTGCATGGGGGGGTAATGTAGACACGAGGTTTGCATTAATTAAATCAGTTAATAATTTTATAACTCCGTTCAGATTATCGGCACAGCAGATTGATTCTTGTAATGACTAACTAGGCACGAGCAATGAGGTCGAGGGAATGTGCGAAACACGGTCTGCGAGGGCAGGCGGGAGTGTTTGTGCACGAGTGGGAAGGTTGTTTGTGTACACATTTAGCACACGACCGAGAAGCAAGGCGCTCCCCGGAGGAGGCGTCGACACAATAGGGAGATACTCCTGTCTTGTGAAATAGGGGGCTATCGTGGATGTGGCATCCTTGTAAGGGATGGCCCGATCAATTACTCACATAACTGACCGTGTACATAGGGATGTACATAGGGGTTATTCTAAATCGAAACATCTGCTGGATAGTTTCGGTTGCGGGGATGGTTCCTTGTTTGGACGGGGGTCTGTGGATGCTAAATTTAAGCGTGTATATATAAGACAGTTCGAGCAAGCACAGTCAGTGTGTGCCTAACATTGTCTGTGTTGCAACGTGCATCGATATTCAGTCCGTGAGTATGTGAGTTCTTTCTTAACTAATGGCTTAAGGTTCTTCATGCACTATAGATCTATGCCACTATAGACCTATAACTGTCTTGTGTTCTTATTTGTTCTATCGTAGTAAGCTATCTTTTAGTACGTGCAATAACTTCTATATTTCTAAACGTAGTACCTTATAGCTGTGTAAATTGTACTCGCACTGTGTAATTCGTCAGCACTTCTCCGTGTACTGTAGTACGTGCATTTCTATTAGCTACAGGAGCTTTCATGAATAAATCTTATTCTTGTGGCACTGTCACACTTTCTTATGCTTGTGAATATCAAGTGTTAACATTTCTATACACTTCTTGTAAGACGGGGACTCTCTCCGCCTACACTATAACACGGTATTCGTTGTATTCTATTCATTGTATTCCGTGACATTATATTGAGTGTATTGTATAATATTCACGGCCACAGCCGGGTGCATGTCAACCGTACAGCTTCTACCGTGACGACGTCTGTTTAAGGGGTGTCGCTATGAGTCGTTAGCGACATCTGGCATGCGGATTGATGGTCAACCATGCGTAGAAGCGTATTATATATATAATAGTGTTCATTAAACCGGCAAGATTGTTTGTTTCCTCGAGGAATTAGTTTCCTTGTATGTGTGTGTGAATATTTAGGCGTGCGTAATTGATAATTATATTTTGCAGTAGCACCAATCGTCGTCACGCATGGCGGTAGACAACGACTTGGATGCAGTGCTAGGGTTGAAAGCATGCAACAGTAGTAGTAGAGGCATTAGCTTGGCACGTACAGCAAGCATGTACCATTTATTTTACCCCGTCAATCATGGCTATTCAAAGTAGGACCCAACGGGGCCAGCCAGTCTCATTAGTTTTGCTCTAGCTCTTCAAGCTTCATATCTTATCATACTAACCGATCCTTTCTTTTCCCCTCCATCTGTAAAGTACCCACGATAACCTTCGTCACAATGGCAGAAATGGAAGGTGCAGCATTCGCTGTAGGCGTTCATACAACAACAACCCGACTGACCGTGGGAGTTGGACGGGGACGCCTCATCCACTGCCACAACGAATGCGAGCATCATCTGCCCCGACCGGCCGACCAACCAACCGACTCACCGGTACCGCACCAATCGATCTACCTTCAGGATCAACTCAGCCTCCTTAAAAAAGAACATCAGGAGGCCATAACCACGGTGGAGAAGGCGCTTGCGCGTGCCAACGCTGCATGCGCAGAGGCCGGGAGAGAGGCTGACCGCGAGAGAAGTGCGTCCACGAACATGCTTACCAACCTAGCCAGGCGCGCACACTCGCTGCAGGCAAACCTCGACTACGCCCGCATCGATTTCAGCCAGGTCCTCCATCAGAAGCAGAACCTTCAGATCCAACTGCACGATTCGCACTCCCGCTTCGGATGAGCATGGAACGAAGAATTGCAGCCGAATCAGAGAGCGGAGGAACTGACAGCACTGCGGCGTGAACTATTGCAGGCGCCCGGAGAGCGCCACACCTCACTCCGAGCTAGCACCAGACACCAGGGAGCACCAGGACACTAGGACATCCAGGACACTGGACACTAGCAGCATAGGACACCAGGACTACTCAGGACACCGGACAACTCGAGTCAGAACGACAGCACGACACTGATTCGTCCCCGACCCGTCGAGACCTTCCGCCCATCACGCGTCGGCCTTCAACATCGTCTAAAGATGAATACTTTCTAGCCTCTTCTTCTTCTGCCTTCCTGCACTCCTGTATTCATGTACAAATGTCCTTTCGCTACTTTCCCCTTTCGGCAGCTGGCGTTTCTTTTGCTCTCCCACTCTTTCGTACGCTACTCTTCTGCTAACGCTCCTTTCAATAAACACGTTATCAGCCTAAATGTTTAGCTTTTCATTTACGCTAGTATTGGTCTATATCATTGCCCATTTACTGCTTATCGATTACCCATTTATTGCCTATGTTATGTATTTCATATTGCTTAATTATTCATTTATGCATTGCCAATAATTATCTGTTTGCACTGCCGTATTTTCTCGTGCTTTGATTTGGAGTTATTACGTATACATAATACAGTATTCATTGTAGTTCAATTTATTGTTGAGACGGTTGCAGTTTTCACGACTGTTACCATAACTTACCATAACTTACCATAACTTACCATAACTTTTGCCTTCACCTCCATTTCAATTTTCGGGGGCACAACCGTTAAATACTTGTCTGGTATGTCAGCGGTACATACTACTGTTCTTAACTACAACATATTTTATTATTATTAGTATTCATTATTGTTTATGGCTTCCTTGTTTTCCCGCATTTTAAGGCGTCATTTTTTTGCAAATATTACTCGTTACTAGAGCCCAAGGGAATTTTCTACATCCCATTAATCACTGCTGAGGGTACATCTCTTTACACTACATATGCTAACCGTGTCATTTCAATCACATTACCGTTAACGCGTTCACATTACCGCTAACCGGTTCGACTATTACCGGTAACATCACGATTCCATTGGCTCTTCATACGAAATGTTTTTTTTCACCCTATTTAGTAGAGCGAGTCTGGAGCTCCGCAGTGACAATGGGGCATGTCTTGCCCTGGCGTGGGTGGGAAAAGGGCGCCGACAGCCGTTCTTGCCGCATCTGATCGCATAACCTGGCCAACCAACCGCCGCCTTTGACCTCGCCTGCCCTTGCGCGGTCGCGCCCCTCGACCCCGTTCCTCGCCTGACCGTTTTATACGCCACCGAACCTAACCGCAGCTAACCCACCATTCACAGCCACCAGGCAAGCGGCCGACGCTCCTGCTCCTGGCTCCTGCTCGGCGCACCCACCAACTCACGGCCCTTGGCAGAACTGACGATGCCCGGGAGAGCCGTCGAGATGAGAGAGCGGCCTTCGGCCATTACGCAGTAATACGGCGGTACGAGCATACGGTAGTTCCGGAACGCGTCGCACTGTCGTACGACCGGTAGTCATTATTGTAGCGTAGTCATCAGTGTGCCGTGCTCCGGCCACATTTATGCATGCTATTACGGATATTTGTGACATTTATGATATTTATAGTAATGGCATTTATGCATTTATGCACGTGGCGATAGCCAGCCTCTATCGTTCCTGTTGTGCCGCGTTCCACGTGCACGAAATGTTTCCGCGTACGCTTTTATCGCGCTTGTGCGCTTTATGTGGCTGGCTCTCGAGTCGCCTTCGTAACTCATGTACTTTGTTCTTCCTCCGAAAGCATTGTCTTCGTGTATTTTCGGCCTCGACGCCATGGAGGCCCGAGGCAATGCACGCGTACCGCGCGCCAATCGCGTGAGGGACATAAAGAGGCTAGCAGCAATCCGCTCGATCGTGCGACAGGGCTGACGCGCTGAGCGCAGCCTGCGGCAGCGCCTTCCCACCGGCCGCATCCCGCGCCACAACGCCGCAGGCGGCACCTACCGCAGGGCTGCGGTGACCGCCGACGCCCGCTAGCTGTCTGCCGCCCGCACCACTAAGCCGCGCGCTTCGATCTGGCCGCCGGCGCAGCAACGACCGCCCGACATAGGGCGAGTTCAGCCCACGCTGCGCGGCCGCCGTTGCACCGATGGGCTACAGCCGTACGGCGACAGCGACAGCGAGCGAACCAGCGGACAAGGCGACAGCGACAGGTCGACAGCGAACACGACATGCGACAGGACAGGCGGAACGCGACGACTGACCCACTGGCCCGGCGAACGACCCGTGGCCCAACGGCGTGCTGGAATGGCGGCCCTCCGGTTGCGCGAGGGCGGGCGCCATTCGACCCGGAGGGGGACGACATGGCCGGGGCCTGCCCCGCTTCGACGCGGAGTGGGACGACATGCGGGGGAATCGTCCAATCGGCGGGGATGGGGATGGCCCGCCGGGTGCTTGCCGCCAGGCGACGCGAAAATGGGCCGACAGCTGGCGCGGGGGCTTGCGCCCACTCCACGCGGAGTGGGACCGCAACCTGCCGGGGCCTTCGGCCAGATCCCCCGATTGGGACGTCCCTACGACACGGCCCCACCGGGCCAGGCGGCTCCCGAACACTTGGATGCGCGAGTGCAAACCGACAAGGGACGAAGGACCCCTCGGTGAAGGGAAGAGGACCTGCCACTCGGCCGCCACAACCGCGCCCGACGCAACCGCACAGGCGACCAGCTATGGCCCAGTCCAGCCAGCCCCCCCCGCCATCACCTCGCTGGCAATCTGGGGCCTGGCAGAACGTCGTGGCTCGAAGGGCGACGCCTGGTCAGGGTGGCTGCACTCCCTTATCCATCCCGGCAGGGAGCGAGCAACTTATTTTTAGAGGCCACGCGCCGAGAGGGTTCGGCCGAAGGTCGGCACTTTTCGACCCCGTGAATATTTCTTTAATATTAATAGTGTATAAGTGTAGTAAGTGTTCGGGCTGTAAGTAGTCCGTTGATTCATGTATTGCAGTTAATTGATGTAATTGATGTAAATGCATCGTAATTGATGATGATCGCGATCTTACTTGATCGCCCCCGCCATACGTCGTTTAACGTACGCGCGGGCGACGCGCCTCGGTTAACGGCTCGTGTCTTTAAAGACGCGCCGTCTCATAACGCCCGGTCGCGCCGATCGCGCAGCAAAAATCAGTTTCCTAATTGCTGACCTTCGAAAGGAAAATTTTTATTTTCAAACAGAAAACAGACATTGGCACCGTAAC
>NW_014580740.1:0-14825 GCF_000485595.1 Priapulus caudatus
TAGCAGCAGCAGCAGCAGCAGTAGCAGCAGCCACACGCAGCAGCAGCCAGCAGCAGCAGCCAGCAGCAGCAGCAGCAGCAGCAGCAGCAGCAGCAGCAGCAGCAGCAGCAGCAGCCCACCAGCAGTAGCAGCAGCAGCAGCAGCAGCAGCAGCCCCATCAGCAGTAGCAGCAGCAGTAGCAGCAGCAACAGCAGTAGCAGCAGCGACAGCAGCAGCCCCACCAGCAGTAGCAGCAGCAGCAGCAGCAGCAGCACCATCACCACCAGCAGCAGCAGCAGCAGCCCAGCAGCAGTAGCAGCAGCAGCAGCAGCAGCCCACACCAGCAGCAGCAGCAGCAGCCCACACCACAGCAGCAGCAGCAGCAGCAGCAGCAGCCCACCAGCAGTAGCAGCAGCAGCAGCAGCAGCAGCCCACCAGCAGTAGTAGCAGCAGCAGCAGCAGCGAGCAGCAGCAGCTAGTCTCGGTAAGACAGTGAAGCGCGTGGCGAAAATAAGCGGTGCTCAACGAACATGACAGATGCCTGCCTGCTAAACTACATTCGTGAAGCCCGAGCGCAGACATCCAGATGCCAGCTGTCTCATCCGCCTCCCTCGCACGTTCTCGCACCAAATAGCCGAGAGAACTAGAGAGAACCGATACACAAGAGAGTTCAGCGATACATTACATCCCAAGTGTTGTTAGTTAATAGTTTAAGTCAGTTATGTAGTTAGTTATAAGGTATGTGGTTATGGTGTTATAGTAGTACGTTATGTGGTTGGTTATAAGTTCGCAACGAACCGGCGAGAGCTGTGCGCATGGCAGAGGGATTGCCATCTGCGATGCAAGAGACCCGAGCGAGACCGCTGCGACACAGGCAATATATACAACAATCTACAATTTATAATAGTTTACTACATATAATTTGACGCAAGTGACAGGCAACCAGATAGACAACCAGACAGGCAGACAACCACACGCAGGTAACGTGACACAGGTAACAAACCACAGGCAACCAGGTGCATACACACAGACACAGGTAGCCAGACAGGCAAGCAGACAGAGGCAGCCAGACAGGCAACCAGGTGCATACACACAGACACAGGTAGCCAGACAGGCAAGCAGACACAGGCAGCCAGACAGGCAAGCAGACACAGGCAGCCAGACAGAGGCAGCCAGACAGGTAAGCAGACACCGGCAGCCAGACAGGCAAGCAGACACACATTGGAAGGGGGTTCAGGTGATCTTGGCAGTGCAGAACACAGAAGTCTAAGACAGGCAATGTGCTATGAGGCGAGGCAGATAGGTGCAGCCAGAGGAGAGCAGGCTTCGCAATGAGGCACAGATCATTGGGCAGCAGACATCACGATGGTGCCAGACAGGTTATAAGTCAGATCAGAGGGGTAGCCAGTACAGTGCAAGTCAGCCCGTCATGGCAGCCAGTAGATCAGGCAAGTGAGGACCAGTGCATGCCAGACGGCAAGCAAAAGAAGCAGGGCCACACGGGGGCGTGGTCGACGGGGAGTGTTCAGAGCATTCAGTTGTGCAGCCATCAAGCGGGCAGATTTGAGCAGCAGTTCCAGAAGCAAGAGACATGTTGTATTTTTGTTTTTTTTGGCAGCGCCAGAAGCAGGGAGGCGCAGACGGCGAGGGAGGAACAGAGGAGCAACAAGCAGGCGAACGACGAGGAGCAGACAAGCAAGCAGGACGAGGGGACGAGGAGAGCGGAACCATACAACATCAGACGACACATGCAACCGAGACACGGTACACGCAGACACAAGCAACGAGACATGTAACAATACACAGGACGGCAAGTGCAGCACGTCAGGACGCTGGGACCTCGCAGAGAGAGTGGGGCATAGGGACCGGACGAGGAAGAAGCAACTAACCAAAGAGGCATGATACAAAGTAAGCAGCAAATTGTTCACGTTGGCGAGGTATTTGGTCTTTAGAAAAGGGTTTTTTGGCTCTTTTTTTGGGCCGAGAATTCGGGGGGAGTGTGAGTGGTGTGAGTGTGAGCTGTAAGATGACAAAATTGGAGGAGTAAATGGACATTCCGGTCGGGGTGGGCGTAGCACCAGCGAGGGGAAATTGTTGTGGTGGTGAGAGAGTAATTGAGAAACAACACAAATTTGACAAGGGAAGAGTGAGACTCCATGGGGGAAGAGAGCTGCAGACGAGTTCGGGGCGGGAGCGTGAGCGGCAATGAATCTGTAGTTAGTGTTCATGAATAGAAGTGTTAGTTGGTTAAAGCAAAGTAACAGGTGCATTTCTGTTCGATGATTATCATAAAGCCTGCCGCTTATGGACGCCTCTAGTGGTTTTACCACCTAAGCCGCTGGTAAGGAAGATGGTTCTGCCAAAGCAATCAAATAATTGAGTTTTATGTTATAGAAAATCAGGTTATGCAAAGATCATTTAGCTGGTTTATTTAACCATGCATTTAAATGACATTTAAACATGTATTTTATGTAAACAGTGTAAATATCGTGTATAATATTATGTAACATGTTATTTCATATTACATTAAAATACACTCATTTTAACGTCATTTGTACCAGAAATATATAATTACTCGTCTTCACTCTTTTGTGGGCAGCCCGTTTTAACAACTGCGCAAACACGCTGGAGCGAAACATTAATTTCGATTAGATTTCTGTTTGGGGGCTCATTTCAAGATGATATCTCAGCTGCTGGAGTACACATTCGAAATTCTGTCTGCTATACTAAGGAAAAAGAGCTTCTAAATATTCATCTAAAATTATCAAATCAGATCCATATCTCTGTGCTCCATAACAAACAGGAGCAACCAGGCACATATAAAAACACCGACAACCGACGACATGTAACTAAACACAGGCAATCAGTGAAATATTACAGAGCAATAGAGTAGACGAGGCACATATTAAAGAGCAAGCAATCAGACGTGCAACTAGAAGCACCGACAGATCCGAATGCTCATAGAACGTTTGTTGAATTACGAGATTTCTTCGGAATCTTATGAAAGATCGCTAGCATTAATAAATTATGTTTGGACAAAAGGTGTCGACGGCACACAGCTACACACACACCACGCGCGCACGCACCATTGGGATAGGACGCGCAGCGCGCCGCGACGCACCAACGACAACGATATAGTTACTGCTGATACAAAGGAATATCGGTAATGGCAGTTGAGCTATTTAAATGCTGAATTATATTTACTCGCCAACGGAGTTGGAGGGGGTTTGTTTATCGAAAATAAAACTGAGTGTGTCTGCGTAGACTGGTACTGAGGCGCTCACACCGTCGAGAATGCGCCATCGCGAGTGAACTAAAGGGCGAGAGGTGGGACGGGTACAAGTCTAGTGTTTCGTGGTGTTCATGTGTGGTCGGGGATCGAATGCGCGTCAGCCGCGAGCCACAGCGAGGACCAGCTCGTAACAGACTACATGTTAATGCTGGTGGAGGGTATGGCATACTCCGTGAGGTGCAGCTCTGTCTAAGTTAACGCATGTTACTCCTACCCGAGCCTGGAGTATGCGCCCGCAACTCCTTTTCAATAATCCTCCCAATATAAACCATACATTGATTCACCACTATCTGATTTTAAGAAACTCTGTGTATAAGGCGACTGTACGGCGACAGGGTGCCACCGTCAGATCTCTGTGTGGACCCCTCGGCGGTTACGCGTTTAGAGCAAGCAGCCTTCGCTCACACCGTATCACTAGCGAAATGTCGATGAGGACAGACTATGGCGACCGCGACCGCGCAGCGACGTCCGCCGGGCACCGACGCCCGTCGCTCTCGCGCCACACGGCCTAAATACTGACACTGGAAGTCAGCCGACGTGGGGTTGGGTCGTAAGCAGCACTTTTCGGCGAGCGCCGGCTCGTCCCCCTTCCCACATTTACTTTCTCTTTCGACCCACTGACCTACTTCACACGTGAATGCGCGCTGTTGTTTCGGGGCTTGCCGCTGCGGCAAGCGGACGGCGCAGTGGCGGCGGTGGCGCAGAACAAATTCGCGCGCGCGATACCGGCGCCGAGCAGCGAGGCGCGTCCAAGTAAAACCTATCTTGACGAGGGGAGGACCGGTTTTCAAAAGCGCCGTTCCGGCGACGAGCAGCGGGGACGAGAGTCTCGGCCACGTAACAGCGGCCGACCGAGAGAGAGAGAGGAGAAGAGAAGGAGAGGGAAGAGGGAGAGGACGCGGAGTCGAGAGAGAAGTATATTGAGGGAGGGCAAGAGACGAGGGAAGGTGGAGGAGGAGTGGAGGAGGAGGAAGGCCGACCGGAGAGAGAGGGAATGGCGAAGGTGTGGAGAGGGGGGCGACGGAGGAGGGGGGGGGGGCTGGGAGGGAGGGGGGGATGATAACGGGCGAGGGAGGGAGGGACGAAGGAGGGAGGAGGGGGGGAGGCGAGGATAGGGGGAGGAAAGTATAAGGGTAGATGTGGCCGAGAGCATGAGTCGAAGTGGGTGAGTTTGCATGAGAGCGAGAGGGCAAGAGACGGGGCGGGCACTACCACATCACGCCGGCGCGGGAAGTGAGAAGGGGACCTCTTGACTCGGCGACCGCTCCGGCGGAGAGACGCCGAGCGGGGGAATCGTGTGAGGGAAGGGCGGCCGTTGCAGATACGAGTATTGGTAGGTGAGCCCTGCGATCGCGGGAGGTGTGTACGTAAATACCAGAGACCGCGGGTACAAAAACGGTGCGACAAAAGAAAAAAAAAAAACCCGCGCTTAAATGAGTGAGGTGACATGAACGGCCACTATCGATAGTAACGACGCGGCGGCGATGTAAACGTAGCACGCGCTGTGCGTCGATCGATCGTGGAGTGAAGAAGAAAATTAAAGAAAAGGAAGTTCAACAAGAAAAAGAAACAAAATACGAAAAGAAGAAGAAGAAGAAGAAGAAGAAAACGAAGACTAAGACGACGAAGAAGTAGAAATAGACGAGGAAGTAACAGGTGGGATGGACCATAATTACATCAACAAAACTCTCTCTCGCCGACTGACTTCGCACGTCCTCGTGGCCGAGAGGCGAGAACGAGCGTAAATATATATAGGCTATAGTACTCAGGGGAGGACACTAATAAACACACCCCCCCCACAAGGGAGGTTAGGTCAATTACAGTAGTCCCGAGCAGTATGGAGTCGTTAGACGGTCGAATCGTGAGGAGGATGGATGGTGATGGTCCAGCGGGAGAAATTAACGCGCGACGTGTTCAACGAGAACGATCGGTAGTTACGGCGGTACGGCACCGGCGGGTGACAGTGTTATGTTACAGCCGACGCGTGGAGGCTTAATCTATCTATCGGCGGACGGCCGATAGATAAATTCTTGCCCGTGGGCAACGATATCAGACGCGTAGTGTCGCGGGGAAATACGCGTCGAGGAGAGATTGCAAGGCAGCCCCGGCGCTGGCCAGAGTTTAACAAGTTGCTTTTCGGCTATCCGGGCAGTTCAGCATTGGACCGACGTGACTATGAAGCGGGCAAGGCTTCTCCGTTTTCACGGTCGCAGCACACACTTGACTAGAATCGGTGCGCATGGTTATGAAAGAAGTACCTTGTCTTCACTACCAAACCCCCAGCATATAGTTGGTAAAATAGATAGGGCAATTTAGGGACTGTAACGTTAATGAAAGATATAGAATAAGAAGAATGTAAAAGATGAGAAATATATATAACAAAAGTGTGCAGCACTGCTCATTTTAGTCTCAGAGCGAGATAACGTATAAAAGGATATAAAGATAAATAATAGAACTGTAAGGCAAGAAAGTGCAAGCATAAGCAGAAAAAACAAAAAGATACTAAATACACTTATATAATAAAATTTTATAATTGATGATTTTAGATAGATATAAGATAAACTTTAACGCACCAGCAATATATATATACACTGATCAATACATTCAAGTTACCAACTTAAAGGAGAGCGGGAGAGGAGAGGGGGGGAAAAGGAACAACGGGACCCGACTGATGTCCAACGACATTACCATGCGTGAGAGTCACTAACCTCCAAACCCTGGAGCGAACCTAGTGAATTGTAGCGCATAAAATACATCCTAATAATGAGATTGGCGAGTTGCCTAATGTGATTCTGAAATATATTTTTTAATAAATTACCATCACCTGTAGCAGCAGACGTGCGAGTGCACGGCAATGGACGTTTTGTCAGACTAGCGGACGACTGTCTAAGTGTTAAGTACGCAAGGGACGCCGCGACCCAGCCGAACGTGTATAACACGCACACATATCACACTCACAGGGCGGTGTAGATGGATTGAGGGTTGAGGTGTGTAAATACGGGATGGCGACGAGGCATTAGGTTGGCTTTACTTTTTTGCTACCTCTCTCTCGTGAAATTCTGACCTGCATGGGCGTACATGACATTCTTGCAGCCAAGGCTGATATAATATAATATAGATGAAATAAAAAAGATAGTCAGTGGTCAGCAGGATACAAGGTGGCGAGGTGGTGGGAGTTCTTCATGAAAGGGATGAAGGGAGGTGTGGTGTTTAGTGTGAGAAGCTACTGCTAGGCGACTATCACTTTCATTCGCTAAGGCAAGTGTGAACGGGACAGTACCGCGCCGTAGTGGAGCACTGTGCGTGAATTGCAGGCAAGCTGACGGCTGCAAACTTCATCCTGTGACATTGGAAATTATCTCACGGGTGAGTGGCGGGAGTATGGTATACTCTCTTATAACACCCTCACATTTACGCAGAACACACAATAATGAGAAAATAGCTGACATTTTTCTCTTTAGGAAATGTCTGAACCCCACAACATCACACTGCATACATACATTCATTCCACCCACACAGATCGCCTATACCACATATAATAAAGATACGGCGGACGGAGCGACTGCACGCAGCAGTAAGGACTCACCTTCGCACGCACAGCATGCACCCACACAACAACGACACACACACACATGTAATGCAGCCGAAGGTGGAGTGAGAGTAAAAGTCATGGTTGCTTATTCTTCTGCATTTATCCTTTCTCTTAGACGTCCTTCTTGCTTCCCTCGTGCACAATCAACGAAAACAGGTGTGTGAGAGGTGTGAACGTGATTCCCGTTGCAATTGTGAACAGCACTTTCATTTGCACTGACGATCATGAGCGAGGAGGAGTCCTTATATTCAAAACTCGATTATCATTTATGGAGTTTGCGTTTCAAGGACGCTGAGCAACAAAGCTGGTATTGGGTTTGCCGGGAGAGTCTTGTGGTCAAGTCTGCTAATGAGATGGTTTAATTATGATTACGCCGGTAATTCTAGACAAGACATGACTCATAAAAAAAAAAAGATAGATACAGTAGGATAATAAAGAGAGGGATGGATTCTGTCATAGTCGTATTGTATGTACAGCGGAGAAGAGGAGAAGAGGCCATTGCAGCTGATAAGGAGACTTATGGGGCACTTACAGCTGGTCTGTGTGGTCCTGAGAAGACAGCATGCAGGGTTATCTTCGAAGCGGGGCATGATTGGTGGAGCGGTGGATGCGCGCCTCCAGCCAAGCAGTGAGCGAAAGTGGGAGGCCTAGTCCTCTCGGTTGACTCATCCCCAGGGAGCGTCTCCAATCGATGGTGTTGCGGAGCGCGCAAAGAAGTAATTTTAAAACTTCATGGACATGTATGGGAGAAATGGAGGATACAATAATAGAGAATACAAACCACACACCACACCACCAACAACCCACACCAGCAGTCAATGAGGATGGCGCTTTTAAAGTGTGACGGCTGTCGGTTACAGTCACACTGAAACAACTACTGTGTTACCTAAGAACCACCAAACATAAAAACAACAAATGTCATGGTGGAATGGTGAGTGGGAAATAATCTCGAGGTATTACTTGCCACCAATAATGTAAAAAATAGCTAAACACGGCATACTAAGCTATAGACTTGTTTACGCGGAATTGTTTCAAGAGACAAAGGGGGGAGCGATAACGTGAGTGAGGGAGAGAGTTCCCGGGAAACTTAATGTCAATAATGGTCATAATAACATAGTATATATAAAGATAAGTGAGTGAGTCACTACACACATACTATAAGTCATTAGCTACGGATCTTAACATAGATCACATACTTCATAGTGGATTGGAGTTATTGGTCGAGATATTTGTAATTATTAAATTTTGTATAATAGCCGCATGTAGCCCATAAATTATACAGAGAATCAACACCGCACAACTCTACTCACTCATCGCTGCACACACCGCCTAACTCAGTCGAGACATCACACTTAATAAATACGCCCCCCACGGATATAGTGTAAGTCTGAGTATGTATAAGAGAATAAGCACACCACTCAAAACAACACCTGGGAAAAAAAAAAAAAAAAAAAAAAAAACAAACAAAAACCAACAAAAAAATTTTAAACTTTTTTTTTATGGTGGCGTGTGTGTGTACGTCCGTGAGTACATAGGCACTCGAGAGTAAGATAATAAAAATTCAGTTGCTTGGGGGAAAAATTAACCAGATGAATTAAAGCAATTTGCCATGGATCGAGGTTAGACATGAGAGTTCTCGATTCATCTCGTTGCCATAACTGTGGAGAATATGGTGATCGTGAGAGTAGTGGTATATATGTAGAAAAAAGTAGAATAGAGATAAGACCATTAAATGCTAAACAAAAATTTCCCGCTTTTTGTCTGGAGATTGTATTTATTAGGGGAATAAGACCTATTACTCCGAATTTAATTTTAATCATTGATGTTGGGAACAGGCGCATTGGGAACTTGAAGAGTCTTAATCGAAGGAGGTGAGGCTGGTTTCCGCGTAAGGTACTTTTCGAAAAGGACATTTTGTCGGAAGATTAAGACGTGACGATTTTATTCAGACATTTTGATCGGAAGTTCATACTCAGAGGACGAAAACATACACAGTGGATTATAAATTTAATAACCCCATTGTTGAATGCGACTGCATGTCACCTCTAAAACTGTACCCTGAATCACATTAAGTCATACATTATTTCTTGAGGTTTAGCTGAGTTAGCTGTAATTTATGAAGCGATTACGTGTAAGGGTGTCTATCTGTCTGTAGCTTTTTTAAGCTCATTCGGCAAATTTTTATTGAGGTTGTGCTACATTAGTTTAATGGTACAGAAGATTTCTTTTATTCCAGGCAAGGATTCTTGTCTAAAAAATTCAAGGCATTTTCATGAAATTCTAAGACATTTATCATGAAATTCTATGCATCTTTTTCGAGCACAAAATCAACATTTACTAAATTCAAGTACTTTAAAACTACATATAAGCGTGTATAAACACACAAAGAGGTGAAAGTTGTAACTAGCTAGTAATAAAAAATATTTATATTTCACATGTTATAACGCGGTATTTAACAAGTCTCGTTGGACTGTGGGCTAACAGTTCCCAATTGATATATAGAGTGATTCATGATTAATGATTAAGATATGATAATCCGTGAGACCCTAACCTACACTATTAGACATAAGCCTAGACCATTAATGACATTTAAGTTGGAACACTCCTAATGGAGTTTAGTACTCACCATGTGATGTACCAAGGAGCGAGATGGGTGTGGAGGAGGGTTGAGACATATATCACCCACCCATTTTTTTGGTAATTCTAGCTGAAATTTCTTGTCAACTGAGCAAACATCATGCAGATGTTGTAACAACAAAGACACCAAGGTGCTGTTAGACGATTCATTAGCAATATCTGGTTTTTTGTTGTTCTCCTAATAATACAGAGTGAATTAGAGAAGAGGATTCAGACTGGTTTTAAACAGGTGCGTTTTGCAATAGTTTGAACTGGTAACTAATCTGTCAATATGTGAATTAAGATATAGTTCAACTTTACCTTGTTTTCATCTATGACGTTTCCGTTAATCATATGACACCGACGAATGTTAAACCATGAAAGATCGTAATGTGTTCTTCAAAGGAGAGTTAGTTGAGAGTAGCGACACGGTTTGTTCCCACAGTTCTCTTACGCATGGATGCATCTCTCCGCTGGAACTGTTGTTATGGGGATTAGAGTTTCTAGTTGTGCTATCGAGCGGAACGTTTGGGGGTCGTATGATATTAGGGAGGGCATACAGGATTGTAATTCAGGGTGGCAGCGTTTCCAGCGTGCTAAAAATAAGTGAGCGCCTCACGAGGCTAGGGAGCTGATTCCCCTACGCCACCCAGACGGGATAACCGTCATAGACTAATAGAACGACTCAGTCGCGCATAGAAAGTCGATCGAGAGATGCAATCCATGCGTGAGGACACGGTGATGTGCGTATTCCAACTTAACTTTTTTGAGAACAAATACGGAGTTTCATGTAATGTTCGAGGAAATCATAGGGAGAGGTAAAGTTGAATGTATTATTCGGGATAATTGAAGATTAGGGGGTGACATTGCAGAGGTAAAAAGGGCGTGACATACTCCTTCTCTAATTGAAGGCACACTCTTGATATAATCGGTAAATGCTAATATTAATGTATAAGGCTTTGATCTTAATTATTTTCAATTTTTCAAGAAATGAGTCGTGGATTTTCACAGGACAGAATGCACATAAGAGATGGGAGTGTGAGAGAGAGAGATGACGGGGAGACGGCTGAGCATAATTTGCTAAAACGCTTTACTCATCTTTCTTAAGGTTATGGTTATTTGGAGCGTAATGGACGGCTCAGTATATCTAATCATATGGTCTTACTACTCTTAGCTAAAAAAAGATGTGCATAACTGTACTGGGTACAACTACCCTGCAATGTGACGCACTAGCGCCAGTTATGAAAGGGGATAATTAGTAAATAATTAGAGAAAAGAAAGAAATTAACACACAACACTCTCTCTCGCAGGGAGTGATGTGTTAACCTAGATGTATGTAGACGGCGACAACCACAAGTATGATAGCGAGTCAATCCTACATGGTATATAAACTATAAAGATCACTAAAAGGAAATCAATTAGTTATTATGCATGTCCTGATTACGTTATAATAGGCGTGACACTTAAATGTGCTTCTGCTTTTAGATAACGGCATGGCAGGCACTAGTCCAAATCTTAATTTGTGATGGTGTGGGAGGGGTAGCTAGCATTGTCATCCTTCCTATAAGCACTGTTCAGATCGAGTACGACTACAGTGCATGAAGGAAAACGTGAAATTGTGGTTATTCCTATATATTATGTATGGTAGGATATGTATGCAGTTCACGTTCACATGCAGCTCTATAGCAGAAGTATTCGCATGCAGGATAGTCGAATTCCATAACATAAAAGACAGTAACCAGCTTTCTTGCAGTGGAGATGGCTAATTAAGCCAAATTTGGCTATACACATGAATACTAAAGTAGATTAGCTGAATAACTGACCGAATTTTGGAGAGAGAAAAATAAAGAACCCCCCACCAAATCCCAAGATATCGATAAAATCAATATAAGAGCTCATGACATGACTAGCTTTAATTATGATATTATCTGATATAGCAAGAATGCGACAATAGTGTAATACCAATTCAATTCATGTACACGGTAAACTACACATTTATGTTTAGCCTGAAGTTGTTATACAGCATACAATCATAATTAATTGACGAGTGTGGTAGTGTGATAGGAGTAGGAATCTGGCGGTGTAATAAATTAATGTCGTTTTGTACCAAAGAATTAGTCGAATTACAACTGTTTTTGTGTGTGTGATCGCGTGTGGCTATGAGGTGCCTGCAGCCGGGCTACGTGACTTGCGATTTTCCTAAATCTCACAGCAGTCCTAACCCTAACCTAACCTTGTTGTCTACTGGAGCTACGCAGAAAATTAAAAGACTGCCGAGAGAATAACAAAATAAAAATATAAGAGAAATAAGAAGGCAGTGCCCCAACCAGGCCGCCAACACCGCCCTAGACTAACTACCCCAAATGCAGAAGACTGGCCAGCGGCACAATCATAGCAAATACTGAATAATGAATGCACACTAACAAAAAAATAACGTGAACATCACCAAAACAATAAAACTATGTTTGGTGTTGATGTGACTATAGTACTATAGGCCATTTAGGTAGTGGTTAAAAAGGATACATGATTGCTGCACCCTAAATTACTGAAGTGTGTGACGGTACTATAGGTTCGTGTAAGCAGTGACAGTGAGCACAGAAGGGATCTACTGACATCTGCCATATCTGAAACCAGCTTGGGTCATACGTCTCGACTGCATAACTGGTAAGGTTTATTGAAGACGAGGTCAAAGCTGCTTAGGTTAGAGCGTTGAAGGATTACGGTCAGGCTGACGACAAACCGAGATGGCCGGTACCACCAGTAGCCAGTGACAGTGTTATAGGGGAAATGTTTATTGGTAGCTACAGCTTCTGGTACTAGTGAGGTACATAGGGCGGACGACAAAAAACAATATAATAATACATACAAAAGGGGGTTGAGCTATAGTGTTATCTGAACATGAGAGGTGAAGGCGGGTATTACGTCTAGACTCCAGTGAATTTGCAGTGCTGTTTGCTTTGATTACTCGGCATGACAGCATAGTGAGTCGCGCGCTGATCAACATTGAGGATGCAATGCACGATGTCCGTGTTGAAGTACTGAGCCGCAGTATGTTTAGTTGGTGTGTGGTTTTGAAGATTCCCAGGAGCTAGTACTGAGTAGTGAGCAAGCGTTATTTCACTTATTGGCTCTTATAAAAAAGCGCACTAGCCAGCCCACACCCGGACCGTGACTCACAATCGAACATATGACACATAGAAAAGCAGAACAATATAAACCACCCCACGCTATATCACCAATATAACAGATATACAACAAATAAATACATGATCGCTATATAGATATAATCAAAAATTAACAATATAGAAAGCGCAAACATATATTGAGAATGTCGATGTCTGAAATAGTAGAACTCGTCAAATTAAGACTCACCAGACAGCGGGTGCCGGGTCATGGCTTGGGGTTTGTGATGGAGACGTAAGGCGTCGAGTTCTGTCGGCGGGTATTTAAAGTAAGACCAGGCAAAAGAACCAGAAAAATAATACAATATAAAATAACATAATAATATAATAAATAGAAGAAAAATATACTCAAAGAGATGACTGAAGTTAGGCGGAAAAAGGAATAGAATAGAGGAAAAATAGAAAATAGATAAAAGGGAGGCAGTATAGTGATGGGAAAAGGCGATTCCATCTACGGCGAAGGACGTTTATTGATGATGGTTAAAAATGCACTACTAGAGAATCAAGCTGTTCGTTTGACGACATATTGCAATCCCTTCGTTGTTTCTAGTACTCCCGACGTGCAAATCGAAACTATATAATATACCACCAACAGTATCACACCCAGTTATATTAACAATAAAATATAGAAAAAACCATATATATACTCATAAAATATAAATAAGAATAATCTGCCGAACTGGTCACTGAGTATGAAAAGTACAACACAATATTTGAGAGAAAATCGTAGAATAAATATAATATAAATAAATAAGATATATAAAACATGCAACCACTCACCTAGGCCGATCAATGCAAGCACATATCTCACTACTCAAACAGTTTGATGCGACTATGTTCTATATTATAAGGCATGGTTGGGGCATGGTCTTCTAATGGCAAATGGGTGGGATTAACAGGTGTTAACACTACAGATGACGATTAAATATCTGGAGACGAGAGCTGATCATACTCCGAGTAGCATTGATACGAACAATTCATATGAGGATCATAGAGTGGGAAGGGCGGATGAACATGTCAATCCCAATGTCTGTGACATCACGTGGACAAAGATGTGGTTTAAATTGGCAGGCCTTTAATTGTTTCCTAGAATTGAATAAAGTTCTGATCACGATCTGTTACCGCAGTGTAGAGTAATTATCGACGCCCGCCTAATCTGTTAAAAATAATAAAACAAAATTAACAATTGATTGTTAAACGAAAGACCTAAATAAATACACAAAAATGTATCGGATTAAGATTAATATATTTTGTTGTACATTTAGTAATTCATACATTATCAGAAAGAAAAAGACGCATGTATTTCACTCATTAGCAGTGTCAATACGTATGCTTTTACTCAGTTTCCCATCCATTGACTACAATTGATTAAACTTTGAATTTATCTGAAGTCTACATGTCATTGAGATATGTGAAGCTGCTTCTATTTCAAACTCCCAGCAACGAGTTTGTTTCTTACAACTATAAATTTGTGCCTAATGAACTAATCATCACGTAAGCTTTTGTTCAGCATACTAAATTAATGGTTAATTAATACAGATCAACTAACAACTTATATAAACGTGTTAGTAGTTTACATACCTTTAGTAACTTATATTCTTGCTCTTTATTAGTGTAACGCTATATTACAGTTCCAATGTCACATCATGAAGCATGATGCTGTTCCAAGTTCTTCGTCACTATGTTTCTGCTTGACTTAACTGTTTTAACATACTAAACTCAGACAACTAAACATAAAATGAAAGAAATTTACACACAATGTATGATCTAGATAGTTAAAGCTGTAAATGTATGTCACCAGGTATTATCTGTCCTACAAAAATCCAATTTTCATCTTGCTTATCGGTCTCTGTACATTTTTTACATTACGGTTAAGATAATGCATAAATTGGACGCCTAAACAATCCATTGAGTACCCATCTACTATCAACAGTGGCCACTGAGCAAGGGTTATTCTACATGACAGATAACATATTATGTTGTCATAATTATCCATTAAATTTAAACCAATGGCCACCAGGTGGAGATATTCTACGTAGATAACACAAGACTACAATTACAAAATCCATATTTTGATGGCAGTTTTTCTGTTTGCGCCCTTGCCCACCTTTTTCAAACTCATAGCTCTCTCTTCCTTTCTGCAAAGAAAAGGGTCAGAGGTTAA
>NW_014580741.1:0-509 GCF_000485595.1 Priapulus caudatus
GTGAGTGTGTGTGTGTGTGTGTGTGTGTGTGTGCGCGTGCGTGCGTGTGCGCGTGCGTGTTTGTGTGTGTTTGCGTGCGTGCGTGTGCGTGCGCTCGTCTGCGTGTACGTGTAAGCTAGCCACACACACACCTACTGCCACACACACACGCACACATGCATCATTGTGCGTGGTTGCCTCCCAGCCGGTACTAACACGGCCACGGACAACGCTGCTGCTGCCTCGACACATAAAACCACCAGCGTGAATTCCTCCTTTACATTAATACTGCCTCTGTTACTGTTACTGTCTCTGTTACTGTCTCTGTCTCTGCCTCTGTTACTGCCTCTGTTACTGTCTCTGTCACTGCCTCTGTTACTGCCTCTGTTACTGTCTCTGTTACTGCCTCTCTGTTACTGTCTCTGTTACTGCCTCTGTTACTGCCTCTGTTACTGCCTCTGTTACTGCCTCTGTTACTGCCTCTGTTACTGCCTCTGTTACTGTCTCTGTTACTGTATCTGTTACTGTCT
>NW_014580741.1:1816-2530 GCF_000485595.1 Priapulus caudatus
CTGTTACTGTCTCTGTTACTGCCTCTGTTACTGCCTCTGTTACTGTCTCTGTTACTGTCTCTGTTACTGCCTCTGTTACTGCCTCTGTTACTGTCTCTGTTACTGTCTCTGTTACTGCCTCTGTTACTGGAGAGGCAGTAACAGAGACAGTAACAGAGTTACTGCCTCTGTTACTGCCTCTGTTACTGTCTCTGTTACTGTCTCTGTTACTGTCTCTGTTACTGTCTCTGTTACTGTCTCTGTTACTGCCTCTGTTACTGCCTCTGTTACTGTCTCTGTTACTGTCTCTGTTACTACCTATGTAGTCTGTTACTGTCTCTGTCACTGTCTCTGTTGTTACTGTCTCTGTTACTGCCTCTATTACTGTCTCTGTTACTGTCTCTGTTACTGTCTCTGTTACTGTCTCTGTTACTGTCTCTGTTACTGCCTCTGTTACTGTCTCTGTTACTGTCTCTGTTACTGTCTCTGTTACTGTCTCTGTTACTGCCTCTGTCACTGTCTTTGTTACTGTCTATGTTACTGTCTATGTTACTGTCTCTGTTACTGTCTCTGTTACTGTCTCTGTTACTGCCTCTGTTACTGCCTCTGTTACTGTCTCTGTTACTGTCTCTGTTACTGTCTCTGTTACTGCCTCTGTTACTGCCCCTGTTACTGCCTCTGTTACTGTCTCTGTTACTGCCTCTGTTACTGCCCCTGTTACTGTCTCTGTTACTG
>NW_014580741.1:7445-7940 GCF_000485595.1 Priapulus caudatus
AACAGGCAGGCAGGCAGGCAGGCAGGCAGGCGAGCAAGCAGGCAGGCAGGCAGGCAAACAGGCAAGCAGGCAGGCAGGCAGGCAGGCATGCTGCCAGGCAGGCAGGCAGGCAGGCAGGCAGGTAGCTGGGTGCGCCCCCATGTAGAGACGACAGACACACTCACACACTGACCTTGATGATAGAACGTCAGCCATCCGTACATGAAGCCCAGCAACTGCAACGAACAATCGACGCGCACGATCAGCATCTCTTACTGCTCCTCAGCATCCCTCACCGCTCCCCAGCATCCCTCACCGCTCCCCAGCATCCCTCACCGCTCCCCAGCATCCCTCACCGCTCCCCAGCATCTCTCACCGCTCCCCAGCATCCCTCACCGCTCCCCAGCATCCCTCGCCGCTCCCCAGCATCCCTCACCGCTCCCCAGCATCCCTCACCGCTCCCCAGCATCCCTCACCGCTCCCCAGCATCCCTCACCGCTCCCCAGCATCCCTCAC
>NW_014580741.1:9591-24270 GCF_000485595.1 Priapulus caudatus
AGAGAAAGAGAGAGAGAGACTGCACCGTCCCCTACCACCCACCCCCCAGGCTTCATGGAGCATGCCTACCTCCTGGAACTGGCCCTCATTCTTCTTCGTCGACAGGTTGAGATGTCTCTCTAGTGACTGGCAAAACTTCAGCGTCTGCTTCTCAAACTTCTTCTTCTGCTCCTGGAAACACGAGAAAAAACACAAGCAGAGACATTAGTAATGGCCCTGCACTCCCCCGCCGCTGCCAAAACTCCCGACGCCAAANGATACAGAACGAGTGAGAGAGAGAGAAACAGTAGATCACCAGGTAGCGCTAACGAGACAGGTGCGAGGCGGACAGGTGGGCCGTGGCGGCGGACGGCGGAGCGATGAAAGCCGGAGATGCTACCCACGCGATGTGCGCATGATTTGGACAGTTCGAGAGAGAGAGAGATAGAGAGAGAGCGAGAGTGAGAGAAAGAGCGAGAGAGAGAGAGAGCGAGAGAGAGAGAACGAGAAGAGAGAGAGAGAGTGAGAGAGAGAGCGAGAGAGAGAGAGAGCGAGAGAGAGAGAACGAGAGAGAGAGAGAGAGAGTGAGAGAGAAAGCGAGAGAGAGAGAGAGAGCGAGAGAGAGAGAACGAGAGAGAGAGAGAGAGAGTGAGAGAGAAAGCGAGAGAGAGAGAGAGAGCGAGAGAGAGNCGGCGGTTCCTCCTTCCCCTTGAGGACTGGCATCACTCCGCTCACACTGGTTCTCCTGTCTCCCTGGGCTTTCTCTCTCTTCTCCCTCCACACACACCACTACACCAGACACACGACACACACACACCCACACCCACACCCCCCCAACACCCACACCACATACTCTCTCTCTCTCATCCCGTCATCTCTCTCGTCCCGCCGCTCCTCTCTCTCCACACAATCGTCTTCTCTTCCTCACTCTGGGCTCTCTGCTTGTCGCGCTCCTCCCTCTGTCATACTCCAGTCATCACGCACTCTAATCCGCCATTTCCACATATCTATCGCACACAACTCTAGCACATTCGTATCACCTCATATCTATTAACTACACTCTTCGTCTAGCACCTTCCCTCCCTCACCCCTACACCCTTACCTACACATGCTTGCCATAGATGTACGCCCCCATCCGCCAGCTCCCCCATTCCCGCCCACCACTGCCTCTCCCTCTTAGGCTCACAGCAGCGCACAATGCCGACCACGCTCTAATCCGGCTCAAAATACAAAACCTTACCTGCCTGGGCAATCGGCAAATCAAATGGGCAGGCCAGTGCAAAGAAAGTTAGAAGTGGTAATCAGTGCGCAGTGTATGTAAGGTGACATGGTTAACACAGGTGACATCAAGGTCAGCCATGGTTAGGTGTACAACCATCACCCAATACCACGTGCAACGACTAGCACGACATCGTCCAAACACTCATTGCCCACCCATCCATCCTAATACAACCGACACTATACCTGCTAATACTCGCACGAGCCCAAACCACTACTACAATCACTCATATCTGACGCAGCGCCAATATCGGCTGGGCAGTTGTCAGCATGTCAATAAGCTTACGCAAGTCCTCGACACGATGGCCAGCACCCGAGAGCGAAGAAAATGCTCAGCTGAAACCTACTCTTGAGGAACCTGCCGCCTCTGATATACTCGCGCAGCTACTGTCTGGCACAGGGGGCAGGCAAGAATGGCAGGCCAGGCATGGCAGGCCATGCCAGGTAAGGCAGGCGGCGAGGGCAGGCAGCCAGGCAGGCCAGGCAGGCAGGCCAGGCAGGCCGAGCAGGCAGCAAGCAGGCCATGCGGCAAGCAGGCAGTAGGCAGGCAGCGCAGCAGGTGGCGAGCAGGCAGGCAGGCAGTCACGGCAGACCGCAGGCAGGCAGATCCGGCAGGCAGCAGGCAGGCAGGCACGGCCAGGCCCAGGCCGGGCAGCAAGCCGGCAAGCAGGCAGCCAGGCAGGCAGGCAGACAGGCCAGGCAGGCAGGCCAGGCAGGCGGCAGCCCAAGCAAGCAGGCAGCATGCTGGCCAGGCACAGCAGGCAGGCCCTGCCTGTCCGGCCAGGCAGGCAGTCGCCGGGGGCCCGTGCGCCCCCATGTTCGAGCACGAACAAGACCACACTCACACATCGTGACCGCTTGCCATGAAGAACCGTTCAGCCATCCGTACATAACGCCCATGCCCAACTGCAACGAACAATTCGACGCGCACCTGATCAGGCATCCTCTTTAAGTGCTCCTCAGCATCCCTCCAACCGCTCCCTCAGCCATCTACGCTCCCCAGCATCCCTCAACCGCTCCCAGCAGCATGCTCTCACGCGCTCCCGTTGTCCCCAGCATGCCCTCACTCGCCTCCCACAGCATCGGCTCACCCGCTCCCCCAGCATCCCTCCATCCGCCCCCAGCATCTTGCCTCACCGCTCCCCAGCATCCCCACCACTCCCAGCATCCCTCACCGCTCTCCAGCACTCCCCTCCCGCTGCCCACCAGCATCCGCTCACCGCTCCCTCAGCATCTCTCACCGCTCCCGACAGCATCCCCTCACGCCGCTCGCCAGCAGCATCCCTCACCGCTCCCCAGCCATCCCTGCACCGCTCCCCAGCATCCCTCCAACAGCGCTCCAGCATCCCTCACTGGCTCCCCAGCCATCCTCACCGCCTCCTCAGCATCCCTCACCCGCTCCCCGCAGCCATCCCTCACTCGCCCTCCCAGCATCCCTCGCCCGCCCCAGCATCCGCCTCGCCGCTCCCGGCACATCCCCGCCACCGCTCCCCAGCATCCCTCACCCGCTCCACATCCCCACCGCGCCTCCCAGCATCCCTCACTGCGCCTCGCCCACGCATCCCCTCACCCGCTCCCCAGCCATCCCCTCCCGCTACGGCCCAGCAAACATCCCTGCGCGCTCCGCAGCTATCTCTCCACCGCGTACCGCGAGCATCCCTGACCACCGGCTCCCAGCACTCGCCTCACCGCTCCCTCAGCATCCCTCACCGCTCCCTTTTCAGCATCCTCTCACCGCCAGGGCTCGAATTACGCGAAAGGGCACAGGCTAATTTTTTAGGGCATGTGAGAAATCGGCCTTGAATTTTCTCTAAAATAGAAGGCACAGAGCAATTTTTAAAAGGCACCAAAGGCAAGTCTCAAAATTTGAGAAGGGCACCAAGGCACTTTTGTAAACATAAAGGAAAACTCATAATCAAAATTAGTAGCATGCATACACGTCTTGTTTTTAATGTACAAAACAACATGCCCGCTATGTAAGCTTAACATCGTAACACGCGACCCCTGTACCCCCCTCTGCTAATGGAAGTACCGTAGACCAGAACATTTACATGCCCGCTATCAGGACGAATAATTATCCCGACTTGCTGTTATTATTCCGCTTCCTGGCGACTCTCGGTTTTTAGCTCATCATTGGCACTACAGCCACCACGTGCACCGTGTCTATGTTGAACTTCGACTAAAAACGAAACTAGGGCAAGCTAGATTAAAAGGCACCGACGCAATTACACAAAATGGCCAGGCCGTGACTGGCCGTCGTCGGCGTTGGAGATTTCAGGTGCGCAGTACGGCGATTGATAGGGCAACCGGACGCAATATGCCGTCGTGGCCGTCGGTTAATTCGAGCCCTGCTCCACCGCTCCGACATCACCCTCACTGCGCTCCCTCAGCATCCCTCACCGCTCCCACACGCCACCTCAACCAGCTCCGCCCAGCATCCCTCACCGCTCCCCCGCCAGCATCGCCTCACCCGCTCCCCCAGCAGCCATTCCTCCCCGCTCCCCCACAAGCATCTCCTCCACCGCTCCCTCAGCATCCCTGCACCGCTCCCCACATCGCTCGACCGCCTGCGCCCAGCATCCCTCACCGCTCCCCAGCATCCCTCACCGCTCCCCAGCCATGCTCTCACCGCTCCGCCGGCATCCTATCCACCGCCTCCCCAGCAGCGGCCTTCACGCTCCGCCAGCATCTCCTCACCGCTCCCCGGCATCCCTCACCGGCTCCGCCAGCATCCGCTCACCGGGGCTCCCCAGCAATCCCTCACCGCTCCCTCCGCGCCATCCCTGCACACTCGCTCCAGCATCCCCTGCCCCGCCTCTCCCCAGCACTCTCACCGCTCCCCCAGCATCCCCACCACTCCAGCATCCCTCGCCGCACCCAACAAACATTATTTTACACAATTTAAAACTTTTATTAAACTTTATTTATCTTTAAAAAAAACTTTAAATTAATTAAACTGGTTTCAAAAACCCACAAACGACCACGTATAAACTTATTACGAGAAACTAGGCAGGCGCAGGCTTTAGACGGCTTTGGCACGCCGGTTTTTCAGAAACGCGTCACAGGCTGGTAACTTCAGAATTGACACGCCTCAAAATTCACGTGCAGAATGCACCAAATATAGCCTACATTTTTTAAAAATTAGCCAATTTTTTAAAAATGTGACTAGCTGTGACTAGAAACTACCGATGGAAACCCGGTCAGCCCAAAGCCCCTCTGGATCCTCCCCCCCTGACTAGCAACATAGAACACTGAGGGATGGATGTGTAGTAAAGCTATCCCAACTAGTACGAATGAGAGGAAAAATAGACACAAACTAAGGTAGTAACAGAGTCCAGAGTCAAATACTCCCTGATTTACTGTCGAACTCCCCGAGTTGACCTATGCAGGAGTTCGTGTGACTCCCTGAAAATTCTGCTATACTAACTAGTTCGTTCCAGAGCACAGCCTCGCAGAATTACCGTAATTTCAACAAATGTCAAAGATTCCTCAAAATAAGCACATGCGTTATTGTTAATATCTTTAGTTTTGAACTTCAGACTGCGAACTCCTTAATTTTGCTCCGGACTCCCTATTTTTGAGGGAAGGGAGTCCATTGGACTCCCTTGTTGAAAAGTTAATTTCTAGTAAATTCTACCCCTGTAGTAACGGCGCAGACGACTCACCGTCTCGACAAACTCAAACTTCTTCCTCTCCTGAACCTCCTGTAATCGAAAGACGTACTCGAGCGAAGCCTGGTAGAAGTGCCTCTTCTCCATCTCTAGACTGGCGTCCGACTGC
The DNA here is from genome assembly GCF_000485595.1 of Priapulus caudatus. Classification (NCBI taxonomy): domain Eukaryota; kingdom Metazoa; phylum Priapulida; class Priapulimorpha; order Priapulimorphida; family Priapulidae; genus Priapulus; species Priapulus caudatus. Next base: position 14,629 of record NW_014580741.1, read on the forward strand.
AAAGACGATTTGAAATCAGATAAGCGAACCGAATCCGTTCCCAGACTAAACTGGAGACCCCGTATCGGGACCGTGTATGCGCTTACGGAATCCGACCCCAGACTAAATCGAATGCCCCAAGCGCTCCCCGACCCCCCCGTGAGCAGGGGTCAAGGCGAGGTCGCGTAGAAAGAATCGGAGAAGGTAGTGATTGTACTATGTTGGCGTTCACCCAAACGAGCATTTTTTTCCACGCATTCTGATCATTAAACAATACACTACGGGAACGAAACGTACGTTACATCGAATTAGGAGTTTGTCCCGATATCGATCGCTTTATCGTTCTCCAACAGTTAGTTGCAACGTTAATGACAATCAGTATGTACAGCATTTTGTGAGAGCGCTGCCTCTATGCCAACCCTGCGTATGTCACCCACACAGCTCACCACCCCACGCTGCTCACTGCGCCCCCTGGGGACGGCGCGAGAACGCCCGCCGCACGTCCCACGTGCATCACCAGGTAGCGCTAACGAAACAGGTGCGAGGCAGACGGGTGGGCCGTGGCGGAGCGATGAAAGCAGGAGTTGCTACCTAAGCAATGTGCGCATGATTGGGACAGTTCGAGAGAGAGAGAGAGAGCGGGAGAGAGGGAATGAGAGAAAGAGAGGGAGAGAGGGAGAGAGAGACAGAAAGTGAGAGAGGGAAGGAGCGAAAGAGAGAGAGAGACAGAGCAAGAGAAAGACAGACAGAGAGAGAGAGAGAGAGAGAGAGAGAGAGAGAGAGAGAGAGAGAGTAGAAACAGTGAGATGGCACCAGGTAGCGCTCACGAGACAGGTGCGATGGCGGACAGGTGGCCGTGCGGCGGACGGCGGAGCAGATGAAGCCGGAGATGCTACCCACCGCGATGTGCGCCATGATGTTGGACAAGTTGAGAGAGAGAGGATAGAGAGAGAGCGAGAGGAGAGAAAGAGGAGAGAGAGAGAGAGCGAGGAGAGAGAAACGAGAGAGAGAGAGAGAGAGTGAGAGAGAGAGCGGAGAGAGAGAGAGAGAGCGAGAGAGAGAGACGAAGAGAGAGAAGAGAGGCAGAGAGAGAGAGAGAGAGCGAAGAGAGAGAATCGAGAGAGAGAGAGAAGAGAGTGAGAGAGAGAGCGAGAGAGAGAGAGAGAGAGAGAGAGGGGAGGGAGAGAAAGACAGAAAGTGAGAGAGGGAAGGAGAGAAAAAGAGAGAAAGAGAGAGAGAGAGAGAGAGAGAGAGAGAGAGAGAGACAGAAAGTAGGAAAGTGAGAGAGAGCGAGAGAGAGAGAGAAGAGAGAAGAGGGAGAGAGAACGTGGAGAGAGAAATATAGAAGACTAACAGAGAGACAGCAGAGAGAAGAGATAGGAGAGAGAGAGACAGAGACGAGTGAGAGATAGAGACAGAGAACAGAGAACAAGAGAGAGAGAGAGAGAGAGTGAGAGAGAGAGAGAGAGAGAGATGAGAGAGAGAGAGAGAGAGACGAACGAGAGAGGAGAGAGAGAGAGAGAGAGAGCGAGACAGAGAGAGAAAGAGAGAGATGAGAGAGAGAGAGAGAGATGAGAGAGAGAGGAGAGAGGAGAGAAGAGAGCAAGAGAGAAGAACGAGAGAGAGAGAGAGAGAGTGAGAGAGAAGCGGAGAGAGAGAGAGAGAGAGCGAGAGAGACGAGAGAGAGAGAGGGGGTGGGAGAGAGAGACAGAAAGTGAGAGAGGAAGGAGAGAAAAAGACAGAGAGAGGAGAGAGAGAGAGAGAGGGAGACCAGAAAGTGAGAGAGAAGAGAGAGAGAAGAGAGAGAAGAGAGAGAGGTGGAGAGAGAGAAATATAGAGACTAACAGAGAGACACAGAGAGAGAGATAGAGAGAGAGAGACAGAACGAGTGAGAGATAGAGACAGAGACAGAGAACAAGAGAGAGAGAGAGAGAGAGAGAGAGAGAGAGAGAGAGAGAGAGAGAGAAAGAACGAGAAGAGAGAGAGAGAGAGAGAGAGAGAGAGAGAGAGAGAGAGAGAGAGAGAGAGAGAGAGAGAGAGAGAGAGAGAGCATGCGCAAATGAGAGGGAGGGAAAGATAGAGAATATCAAGAGAGACAGAGAACAAAGAGAGAGAGAAAGAGGAGAGAGAGAAAGCGAGAGAAAGAGGAGAAGACTGCACCGTCCCCTACACCACCCTCCAGGCTTCATGGGAGCATGGCTACCTCCTGAAGCTTGCCCTCATTCTTCTCGTCGACAGGTTGAGATGTCTCTCTAGTGCCTGGCAAAAACTCAGCGTCTGCTCTCAACTTCTTCTTCTGCTCCTGGAAAGCACGAGAAAAAACACGAAGCAGAGACATTAGTAATGCCCTGCACTCCCCGCCCGCTCGCCAAAAATTCCCGAATGGCCAAACGGACCCGCCACGCCGGCGCACCGACCCATCGTCCGAGACACCAAATCAATGGCGAACCCCTCCCAGACCTACACGCAGAAGTGTACACTCCCCCCCTTTTCCCCCCGCTCCCCCCCCCCAACCGCGGGCCCTAACAACAGAAGTGTACACTCCCACCCTTCTACCTCCCACCGCCCTACAACAGACGGTGTCTTACCCCTCCCTCGCCCACCGCCTGCTTACAACAGAAGTGTACCTACTCCCGCCTCCCTCGCCACCGCCCTACAACAGAAGTGTTATACTCAGCCAGGCTGCGGCCACCCTCCTCCCACACGCCTACAACAGAATTGTACACCCCCTCCCTCCAACGCCCTACAGCAGAATTGTAACTCCGGCGCCTTCCTCCCACACCCACCTACACAGAAGTGAACACTCACCCCGCTCCTCCCACGTCACCCTATACAACAAGAAGTGTACCCTGCCCCCCCTCCCACCGCACCCTAGCAACAGAGATGTAACACTTCCGACCCTCCCTCCCACCGCCCTAGCAACAGAAGTGTACACTCCCCCCCCCTCCACCGCCGGCTACACAGAATTGTACACTCCCCCCTGCCGGCTCCACGCGCCGCTACAACAGAAGTGTAGCACTCCCCCCTCCGCACCGCGCACTCCACAGCAGAAGTGTACACTCCCCCTCCACCGCCCTACAACAGAAGCTGTACAGCTCCCCTCCCACCGCCACTACAGGCAAGAAGTGTACACTCCCCCTGCGCCTCCACCCCACCTACAACAGAATCGTACACGTCCCCTCCCCCGCTGAACGCTACATGGCAGAGTTGTACACTCGCCCTCCCCCACCCCACCCTCCCATCGTGAGGCTGTCTCGTCGTAACGACGACAACGACAGAGGATGCTCAACGATCTTCATCCGTCGCTCGTTGCGGGAGGATGGCGCCGACGACGTTCGGAATCAATCGCGGCGAGTAGTAGAGCGTTCGCAGGGAGCGGCGACCTCTCACTGACCCCGTACAGCCGCGAGACACAGACCGTCAGGTTACACACAGTGTATAGGGATATGCTATAGCAAATATGGGGTGATACTCCAGTAGGAGTGTTCCCAACTTTAATGTTCATTATAAGGTCATAATAATAAGATATATATATATATGGTGCATTGGTCATATATTAGTTTTGTGTTGAAGTGTCATCTTAGGTTAGGGTTAGGGTTAGGGTTAGGATTATCAATCATTAATCATTAATCATTAATGATATCAAAGTTGGGAACACTCCTAATGGAGCGTTAGCCCAAATATGGAGAATAGGGGTAGCGGTATAATCATACCACATATAGTTGGGACACCCCTAGCAGTATTACACGCACAGTCGGCCAACCGTGGATGGATGGGCCATGGCACATACTTTTAGGCTGGCCCTTACATTAAAACTATACCACATACATTGGGACACCCTCACCAGTATTACAACAGAACATACAGTTGCACACCCCACTAGCCATGTAACCACAGAACATACGGTTGGACACCAATAGCCATGTAACCACAGAACATACGGTTGGACACCACTAGTGGTGTTACCACAGAACATACGGTTGGACACCACTAGTGGTGTTACCACAGAACATACGGTTGGACACCACTAGTGGTGTTACCACAGAACATACAGTTGGACACTACTAGTTGGATGATCACAGCGCCCCTCAATCTGGTTGGCTGGCTTAATAGTCAGGCCTGGTTTTTAAGAGCAGGCAGCAGAGGCAGGCAGCAGGCAGGCAAGCTGGCGCCGCCATCAGTATTTGATCATGTCTCATGCTGCCAATATAGACGGGGGGGGGAAGGGGGGAAGGGGGGGGTTGGGTGTTTTACATTGCTGCTGCTGTGATGTGTGGTGGTCGTGCTGCTGCTGGTGGTGGTGGTGTTGGTGGTAGTGGTGATGGTGGTGGTGGTTGCTCTGCTGGTGGTGGTGGTAGTGGTGTGGTGGTGGTGGTAGGTGGTGGTAGGCAGTGTGGTGGTGGTGTGTGGTGGTGGTGGTAGGTGGTGGTAGTGGTGTGGTGGTGGGGTGATTGGTGGTGATGGTGGTGATTGGTGTTGGTGGTGGTGGTGGTGTTGGTGTGGTGGTTGTTGGTGGTGGTGGTGGTGGTGGTGTTGGTGGTTGTGTGGTGGTGGCTGGCTGGCTGCTGGCTGCTGCGCAGCCGCCGTCCGCCACAGGCGCTGCTCTGGTGAGGGCAACACAGAACATCCCGCCCCCCCTCGCTAATCTCTCCCCCCGCCCCGCTCTACGCACACGTACGGCCCACGCACGGCACGAACACCCTACGACGAGCACACACGCGCACGCAGAACAGCCACGCGCCACGGCGCGACGCACAGTTAATGGTGCAAGCACTGTACGTTAATGCAATAGCAGCACACGCACGCACGCACAGCACGCACACACGCCGATCCCGCACGCACACACACACACACGAACGGCGCACGCGCGCGCAGAACTCACGGCACGCGACGGCAGCACGCAACACAATAACCGCCCCCCCAACCACACACACGGCACATACGTGAGTAATTGCCAGGCATTCTACCACCAAATCACAGTCAACCCAACAGTCGCGCCGAGCGAGCAAAAACGCAATATGATTCTGCCCTCTCCCGCTTGTATTGGCACCCAAGCGCACAGCAAGCAGCAAAGCAGTAAGCCTCGCCCCACTGCCCGCTCTAACCACAGGCACTTGGAGCGTTTCAATGAAATATAATGCTAAATTAATACGAAATCAATGTACTAGCCAAGTCTTAATGTTTCTGGCTATCTCTCTTCGCCTATTATTGACATACTTTCCTGTTAAAATAGCCGTCAAATGCTCCTCCGCAACACATGGTACACCGCGCGCACGCTTGACCGCGACGCTGACATTATATATAGAGTTGACTCGCCCCACTGCGGCGCTCTGACGCAGCTCTCATCCACCTCTTACCTCTCCATCTCTAACGCAGCTCGGCCTCCACCTCTACCTCTGCCAATCTGATAACGCAGCTCTCCGTCCCACCTCTACGTCTCATCTCTAAACGGCAGGCTCGCCGCTGCACGCTCTACTGTCTGCCATCTCTAAGCGGCAGCTTCCCTCCACCTCTACCTCTCCATCTCTCAACGGCAGCTCTCCTCGCACTCTAGCTCTCATCTCAAACGCAGGCTCCTCCTCACCTCTACCTCTCCATCTCTAACGCAGCTCTCCTCCACCTCTACCTCTCCATCTCTAACGCAGCTCCCCTCCACCTCTACCTCTCCATCTCTAACGCAGCTCCCCTCCACCTCTACCTCTCCATCTCTAACGCAGCTCTCCTCCACCTCTACCTCTCCATCTCTAACGCAGCTCCCCTCCACCTCTACCTCTCCATCTCTAACGCAGCTCTCTTCCACCTCTCCCTCTCCATCTCTAACTGCCGCAGAGATGTGGAGTGAAGAGGCTCGCACACACTCTCACTTGAATGCGGAAAAGGCTGGCTGACTACCTACGCACGTAGAACGCACTGTTACACCTGCGCCTCTATAGAAATGGCAGGAGAGGAGGGAGGGAGGAGGAGAGAGCGAGAGACAACGAGAAAGAGAGGAGAAGAGTGAGAGCAGAGAGTGAAAGAGAGAGAGGAGAGAGAGAGAGGAGAGAGAGAGAGAGAGAGAGAGAAAGATGAGAGAGAGAGAGAAGGGGCAGGATGAGATTAAGAGATAAAGAAGGAGCGGGGNAGCGCGGACTCTAGCACGCGACGCACGGCACGTCACACATACCCCCCCCCCCAACACACACAACGCACATACAGTGAGTTAATCGGTGCAGCCAATATCTACCACAAAAACGCACAGGTCAACCAAGCAGTGTGCGGGGCCCGAAAGGCGAGCAAACCTCGCCAATAGATTTTCTCGTCTCCCGGTTGTATCTGGCAAACCCAACGCGCAACAGCAGAGCAAAAGGCAGTAAGCCCTCGCCCACTGCGCCCGTCTCCTAACCACAGCATTGGAGGGTTTTAATGAAATATATTGCAATTACATACGAAAATCAATAATGTATGACCGAAAGTCTTATGTTTCTCTACTCAGCTCCTTTCGGCGCTATTATTGACAGATAATTTCCTGTAAATGCCGTGGCAAATGCTCCTCCGCAACACACATGCTAACCGCGGCGGCAGCCCACGCCCCCTGCCTCGCGACGCTGGACATTATATAACTAGGAGTGATCTCCCCCACTGCGCGTCTCTGGACGCACGACTCTCATCCACCTCCTAGCTCTCCATCTCTAACGCAGGTCCCTCCACCTTGTAAGCCCTCCATGCTCTAAACGCAGCGTGCTCCTCCACCTCCTACCTTCTCCAATCTGCTAACGACGCTCCCACTGCACCTCTACCTCTCATCTCTAAACGCAGCTTCGCCTCACCTTCTACCGTCTCCATTCTCTAAGCGCAGCTCTCACCCCCTCCTACGTCTCCATCTCTTAAGACGCAGCGTCCCCTCCACGCTCTCATCTCTCATCTCTACCGCAGCTTCCCTCCACAACTCTACCTCTCCATCTCTAACCGCAGCTCCCCTCCCGCACCTCTACCTCATCGTCTCTAACGCAAGCTCCCTCTCCACCGCTCTACCTCTGGTCCATCTCTAACGCAGCTCTCCTCCACCTCTTACCTCTCCATCTCTTAACGCAGCTCGCCCCCGACTCTACCCTCCCATTCTTAACGGCAGCTCTTCCACTCTCCCCTCTCCCTCTCTAATGCTCGCAGAGATGTGGAGTGACAGAGGCTGGCCTACACTCCTCACTTGACTGGCCGGAAAGGCTGGGGCTGACTTACCGTAGCACGTGAACGCCTGTTACACCTGCGCCTCTATAGAAATGGCAGGAGAGGAGGGAGGGAGGAGGAGGAGCGAGAGACAAAGAGAGAGAGAGAAGAGAGTGAGAGAGAGAGGAAGAGAGAGAGAGAGAGAGAGAGAGAGAGAGAGAGAGAGAGAGAAGGAGAGAGAGAGAAGAGAGGCAAGGACTGAGATTAAAGATAAAGAAGGAGGGGGAGAATGAATGAGAAGAGATGTAAAGAAAAAGGAAGACTTAAAAGAGGAGTGAGAAGAGAAAGAGAGCCGAGAGTGGAAGAAAGTAAAGAGAGATAGATTGTCTATGTGATGATATGGGGGAGAGGGGAACAAGACAGAGAGAGGAGAAATGAGAGCGCGAGAGAGAGAGAGATCAGACGCGACAGCGAGAAACGAAGAGAAAAGAGAGAGAGAGGAGAGAGAGAGCGAGAGAGAAGAAAGGAGAAGAGAGACAGAGCAGAGACAGACAACGAGAGAGAGAGAGAGAGAGAGAGAGAGAGAGAGAGAGATGGAGAAAGAGAGAGAGAGAGGAGAGAGAGAGAGAAAGAGAGAGAGAGGAGAGAGAAGAAGAGAGGAAGAGAGACAGAGACAGTGAAAGAAAGAGAGAAAGAGAGAGATGAGAAGCAGAGAGAGAAGAGAGAGAGATGAGAGAGAGCGAGAGAGAGACGAGCAAAGGGAGAGGGAGACAGAAATAGTGAGAGAGAGAAGAGAGAGAGAGAGAGAGAGAGAGAGAGAGAGAGAGAGAGAGAGAGAGAGAGAGAGAGAGAGAAAGAGAGAGAGAGAGAAGAGGAAGAGGAGAGAGAAGAACAAAAATCAGGGCCACACAATAATTGCGACCTTCCCGGGGCAACATTCCTATTAACATTCTCTCTTTTTTTTCGAGGCTGGCCTCCACTTTACTACTTTTTTTGGCCATGGTATAGCGAGCACCTTGTAGCTAGGCCACGCTATAACACATACGCACTTATCAATGAGATGACAACTGCGTATGTGTTCTACCAAGATTCACCAAGTACAGCGACGTCCAAGTACCAGTGTTGTCAGACAGTTATATGCGTCCGCTGAGTAGCAGCAGACATTGAGTAGACAGTCAGTGTCTAACCAGACAGCAAGACAGACAGACAGGACAGACAGACAGACCAGACAGTCTCTTGACAGACGACCCAAGCAGACAGCAAACAGACAGACAAGACAGACAGACAGACAGTCACGACAGACAGACAGACAGACAGACAGATCCCAAAGTCAGGACACGACATACGACAGACAAACAGACAGACAGCAACAGAACAGTCTGACCAGACATGACAGACAGAACAGGACAGTCAGGCAGTTTGTGTTATATAAGAGTGTCGATAATTTTGTGAATCAGGAGCGAATAATAATATAGATTATTATAGTCTATAGTCTGATAATCATAGTCTATAGTCTGATAATATAGTCTAGTAGTCTTGATAATATAGTCTGATATTCTATATAGTCTATCTTCTAGTCTTATATATCCAGGGTAAGAAATTATACTTTTGATCATGGGAGTCCACAACGGTCCTATCTCAAAAACAGGAGTCCGCAGGCAAAAATGAGGGAGTTCCGCAGTCTGAGTTCAAAACTAAGATTATTAACAATGTGCTATTTTTTAAGATTTCATGTGGTTGGTACGCTGCCAATTTTTTGGATATTATGCTTGAAATAATAGGTAATTCCGCGAGGGCCGTGCTCCGAAGCGAAGTAGTTAGTATGGGCAGAATTTTCCAGGGATGTCTACACGGCTCCTGCATATGTCAAATCAGGAGTCGCGACAGTAAATCAGGAGTATTTACTCCGGATCCCGTTAATTTCGCACACCTGATATATATATATAACTATATAATTATACATCTATCTATTATGACACCCCTGTTCATACCCCTCGCCCATACCCCGTTCTTCGAATTCACAACAAAATGTTTTGGCTTTGTAGCAGACAGATTGTAACGAGTATATTTTTTGCAATCCCATACAAATACGGTTTCAGGGCACGAAATATAGAGGGCAACAAAATATAATATATATAAATATATATATATATTTGATAATATATATATATTATATAATATAGTATATAATAATAAATATAATATATATATATATATATATATATTTAGTTATTCCGTTGATAATACATGGCTTTCACGACTATAATACCATATTTTTAAACAGATATAAAAACGAGTCTTAGCTAAGGCAAAGCCCCTTCACGTCCTCCATTCTGCTAGCCAACAGGTCCATGTTGTCTGTCCACAAACACACAAATTGGATTTCCCTCCACCACAGAAATAGCTCTCACACGGCCACAAACAACGCCAGGAGAGATCCAACAGGATAAACTGTTATCCCGATTATGCTAACGACTTGCAGATGCCGATGTTCCCCCCACCCTCCCTCTCCCACCCCCG
>NW_014580741.1:24504-25081 GCF_000485595.1 Priapulus caudatus
GCAGCAGCAGCAGCAGTAGCATAACAGCATCACCCGCAGCAGCAGCAGTAGCAGTAGCAATAGCAGCAGCAGCAGCAACAACACCCGCAGCCGCAGCAGCAGTAGCAGCAGCAGCAGCAGCAGCAGCAGTAGCATAACAGCATCACCCGCAGCAGCAGCAGCCGCAGCAGCAGCAGCAGCAGCAGCAGCACCACATGGTGCCTGGAAGCAAACCGCTACCGCTTAATAATGACATCTTTCGGATTCCTAACGAACCTATTCAAGAGGGCTTTTTAGAGCGAGTAAAGGCGACCCTTCCTCGGCTCATTAGTGCCGAGGGAAGTCATGTGAGGCGGGTGTGGGAGAGCAGCAGTAATTGAAACAGCAGCAACAGCAGCAGCAACAGCAGCAGCAGCAACTGTACCAACAGCAACAGTAGCAGCATTGATTGAAACAGCAGCAGCAGTAACAACAGCAACAGCAGCACCAGGGATTGCAGCAGCAGCAGCAGCAGCAGCAGCAGCAGTAACAACAACAACAGCAGCAGCAGTAGCAGCAGCAGCAGCAGCAGTAACAACAACAACAGCAGCAGCAGTAG
>NW_014580742.1:0-1628 GCF_000485595.1 Priapulus caudatus
AGAGAGAGAGAGAGAGAGAGAGAGAGAGACAGACAGACAGACAGAGACGGAGGTAGAGACCTATAGTGAGCCAGATGGGTTGGGGTGGAGAGAAAGAACGCGAGAGCGATCGAGACAGCGAGAGGGAGAGAGAGAGAGAAAGAGGGAAAGAGAGCGAAGGAGAGCGAAGGAGAGAGGAAGAGAGATAGGTAGATACATAGATAGACAGAGACAGAAATCGCGACAAAGAGATAGAGACCGAGGAAGAGGAAAAGAGAGAGAGCGCGAGGGAGCAAGCAAACGAGCGAGCGAGCAAGTAAGCGAGGGAGAGAGGGGGGGGGGAAGACGAATAGAATGTGAGAGCAGCTCTTTTTTCGGCAGTGAAAGCGAAACACTTTCAATTTCGCAGACAGCGCCTAAGGACATGGTTGCTGCGGTAGAGACGAGAAACAGAGAGTACGATAGAGAGTGCGAAAGAGAGAGAGAGAGAGAGAGAGAGAGAGAGAGAGAGAGAAAGAGAGAGAGAGAGTATGTGTGCGAGCGAAAACGCGCGCGCGCGCGCGCGTGCGCGCCGCCGGTGTGTTGCGTTGTGTGCGTGCAGTGTGTGCGTGTGAGTGTGTGTGTGTGTGTGTGTGGTGTGTGTGTTTGTGTGTCTGTGTGTGTGGTGTGTGTGTGTGTGTGTGTGTGTGTGTGTGTGTGTTGTGTGTGTGTGTGTGTGTGAAAGAGAAAGGGAAAAGTGGGAGAATGTGCGTGAGAGAGAAGGGGGGATGGGGCGCCGTGTGAAGAGGCCTTCATGCTCCCGCAAGGCTGCATCATAGTGGGCCTGCCGCTGCCCGTGCAGCAGTAAGGGCGACAGGAAGGGCGGCAGGGATGGGAGGCAGGAAGGGCAGCAGAAAGGACGACATAGAAGGGCAGCAGGAAGGACGACAGGGAAAGGCAGCACGGAGAGGGCGACTCGAGAAGGACGGCAAGGGAAGGGCGACTAGGGAAAGTGGCTCGCAGCGAGGAGGCGACTGGAACGGACTGCAGGACCTACGGCCCATCGTTGCCAACTGTCTGTTGGTCGACCCGTCTAACCCGAATAGCATCCGACATTTTCTATCGCGACGCGAAGTAAAAAGCCGAGGACGTCTGTTTTAGGAGCGAGTTCATCAGTATCACACGTCGGTCGTAACGTCGGCTGTGTGCAAGCTCACCACCCTCTCTTTCATCAGAGCTGACATAACACACCGAATCGATCATCTCTTGTGATTAAATACTTCTGGCTAGTGCGCGCGTGCGATCCCTTTGTGGTTCGCCGGCGTGCTGCCGCGGAGCGTGCGTCGCATGTATGGCGGTGGGCGCGCGCATGTTCGTCTGGTGCGGGGCGGGCGGTGGCGCGTACTCGTATGCGTGATTTGTGTGCGAGCATCGTGTGTGTGGCGCGCGTGTGCAGCGGTGGCGTGTGTGCGTGTGTGCATGTCAATTGTGGCGTGCGTCACGCATAGGTTCGTAGGCCGCGCGGCATGGTGCGTGGCGTGTGGCGCGCACAAGGTGCGTGGCGTACGCGGCAATGCGTGGCGGTGGGCGTGCGTGCGTGCGTGTGTCCGTGCGTGGGCCGTGTGAGACATGGCGAGCTAAAATCGAAATGTTCACGCTAAATTTGATAG
>NW_014580742.1:4400-5428 GCF_000485595.1 Priapulus caudatus
CAGCAGCAGCAGCAGCAGCAGCAGTAATAATAACAGTAATAATAACAGCAGAAGCAACAGAACGTTGTCATAGCAACAGAACGTTGTAGTCATAGTTTTACTGTTGGCAAATCTCGCTCTTCCAAATTGTTCAATAACATGAAAGTTTTTATTCCATTTCCATTCGATTTCAAGACAAACTCCATTCGCATTCATACGCAATAATTACATATTATTTGTATACAACAGAAATACAACTAGTGAATATTAATTTTTGAAGTATCTCCCTTCGTAGCTAGCAATAAAACGAGTCTGCCATGCTCATGTAGAAATATCTTATCAATTACTTATAACACCGTGCTGCCATCTATCGGACGTTGCAGCGAGAATATCTATTATTGAAATTCGCGTAATAGAGGGAAAAAATCACGGGAAAGACTTCCGTATTTGCTTTCAATCGAACACTATATATTCATTATTATCTCTAGATTCCTATTCGAGAATATTGTACTTACTATTCCATGATAATTTAAATATAAATGTTATGGTAACATGCTAGTATATAATGGTAATATAATAGTAAGATTCCTATATATGAAGGGAGCCTATTATGATGGTAACATGTTAATATACAATTATAATATAATATATTATGGCAAAATGATAGTAACATTGCCATATATAATAAATATATAACAGTTAGATGCTATTATATAATGGTAATATGATGGTACACACTCTAATATATAATGATAACATGGTAGCTAGATTCTTATATATAATGGGAAAATGCTCGTAACAAATCAGTCTCCTAAGAGAGAGAGAGAGAGAGAGAGAGAGACATAGAGAGAGAGAGAGAGAGAGAGAGAGAGAGAGAGAGAGAGAGAGAGAGAGAGAGAGAGAGAGAGAGAGAGAGAGAGAGAGAGAGAGAGAGAGAGAGAGAGAGAGAGAGAGAGAGAGAGAGAGAGAGAGAGAGAGAGAGAGAGAGAGAGAGAGAGATAGAGAGAGAGAGAGAGAGAGAGAGAGAGAGAGAGAGAGAGAGAGAGAGA
>NW_014580742.1:9231-14804 GCF_000485595.1 Priapulus caudatus
TGAGACAGCGTATGTTCAACCCTCTTCTTCCTTATCCAGACAGTGCTTTTTGGTCAGTTTAATAATCCTTAAAACTGACAATTATATTAATTAATATCGCAATCTAATCAAAACTAATTTCGCCGCATGCTCTATATTTTCGGCGCGAACGGGCATGCACAAATATGATATTTCCCCGTTTGAAACTGAGAAATTATTTGAAATGTGCGAAAACGCACAAACGGAGTTTACTGGATGCCCTAGAGTTGCCGACGGAAGTAGTATTTCGCTGAATTTCTACAATTTCCTAGAGAGCACGTCGCTAGCACTAGGTGCATGCGATAAGCAGTCAACGGCGACCAAGGTCCGATGTCCAATTCCGTATATATTAATATAGGCATAACGCGGAACCTCTGGCGTGATGATGCGAAAAAAGTCAACATTATAGATTGGATTTGACCATGCATACGTGCTGGCAGACCGCCCGGCTCCAGTTTGAACGTATAAAAACGGCGGAAGAAAATTATCTTAGCAGTCAACGGCGACCGACTTCCGAGGTCAATTCCCCATATATAAATATAGGCATACCGCGGAACCAAGAGCGTGATGCTACGAGAAAAGTGAATAATTTATATCGGATTTTACCACGCACGCGTGCTGGCAGCCCGTCCGCGACCAGTTTGACCGTATAAAAACGGCCGAAGAAAATGTATGCACTTACTATTATGATTTACCTTTAATTTCTAGGGTGTGGTATCCCTTTAATTAGTAATTAATTAGAAGCAGTTAGAGTCTTTCATGCTTGGTCTTCAGTGTTCTTACGTGTATTAACCTTAAAACTTTCTGAAGATTCATGTTTAAAGTTCAATGGACTAAACCGAAGAAGGAGAGATACAAGATTTTAATTCGTTGACATTGTTTTTTATAAGAAGGTGAATTTGTTTCTCTGGGCGACAAGACATAAGTGTACAATACAAAGTTCAAAGTTCAAAACGTTTTTGTTTATATTTTCCACCACATAGTTTATATATAAGAGCTTTATTACAGGATATCAATCGGCGAGACGGTATCACTGGTTTTTTACGACATCTTACTACTCATACGACTACCTCAAGGGGGGGGGGCGGCCTAGTGACCTCCCAATCCCCTCCCACTAACATAAATAGAAGGCTAGTGTGTGTCACAGCACGTCTCATATATGCAACGCTAATATAATGAGTATAATATAATATAACATAAGCTCTGAGTACTCTCACCTGTAACTAGGCTAACACGTATGCGTAAATATATATAAAAGAGAGCGTAACGCCGCACCGACGAAAATTGAGCGCCAATACATTAACGTCTGATCACCTACGTCACTATCATCATCGTCGTCGTCCCCGCCATCGCCACTCCGACACTGCCGTCTGCGTGATTTTTTTTCCTAGGTCAATCAAGAACATAGGGCTCTAGTGAGCGCTGCCATTGGTTGATAGAAATCACGTGCCTCAAACTCCTGTTTTATGGCGCATATGGTGGTTATATGAATATGACGACACTGTGACGTCATTGAGCGACGAAACAACCTGCGCATGCGCGTCGCCCCGCGAGTTCTCGCGCGACTACGGCGGCGGCGGAGTTGCGATGTCACGGCGATTTTCTCTGATGCGAAGAATCTTCTTGTCTTCTATTCCCACTCGGCTTGGCACTCGCCCGCTCGCCAATGTCGAGTGAAAATAATATCGGGCGAGTCAAAGCTAAAACTGACTCGCCCGTGTTGACGAGTAAAAATAATTGCATTAAGCTTTAATTAAATATTGGTTCCTTACGTTTTTTTTTATCCAAACATTGGTGAAAAACAGTTACACATATATAGTAACACATAGTAACAAATAGTATAATAACAACTAGCGATGTCATCACGCCACATTCATTGTGTACATGCCGTGGTGTAACCACACACTAACGGATGCCATGCTCTGATTGAGCAATCGCGATTCAGCTTAGCCAATCACGTACGGTATTATATAATACCTATATTCGCACTCTAGCGCATCGATCGTACATGTATGCGGCGTGTGTAGCATAGCGACGGGCTGCCGCGGCTACTGACTCGCCTTGATGTAAACAAATAAATAAAACCGGCGTACATAGTAACGTATATATTAACACATAGTAACAAATAGTAACATGTGGCGTTTCATTGATGGGGCAGCGCAACCCGAGAAGAAAAGTAAATTCAATGAAAATAACACACAATTGCCGTGGTTACAAAAATTGCCGTGGTTACACAATTGCCGTGGTTACAAAACACAACAGAGGGGATGAAGTGTGCTTGGTGTATGGAGCACATCGAAAGCCTAAAAAGTCGAAGACTGATTAAGCGACGTGATTATTGACGGATGTAACAACGCGAGAATCAATATCCCACCATGAGCTGTCTGAGGCACACGCATGTGCTTAATCTGATTATGTCCAGGCTGTACAGAATCCGAAAAAAGCCCCTGCTAACGTCGCGGTCGATCTTCTTCACACGCAGCATTCCGAGAAGCTTAGAA
The DNA here is from genome assembly GCF_000485595.1 of Priapulus caudatus. NCBI lineage: Eukaryota > Metazoa > Priapulida > Priapulimorpha > Priapulimorphida > Priapulidae > Priapulus > Priapulus caudatus. The sequence goes on from NW_014580742.1 coordinate 11,751, forward strand.
TTTTGTTCCGGTATGCTCATGCATTGGCCAAGAACGGAGACTATTTAGGCACTTTCAGTGGTTGTGCGACTTGGATGAAAAAAGGGGTCTCTCGATTGGACCTTTTGTATTTTTGCAAATTTGTAACTTTGTTGTGACGGGTACCGAGGTACCCTACTTATAATGTGATCAATGAATTAAATGTGTAGTTTAAATCAATTGTGTTTTTCCGCTATTGTTTGACAATAATTTTTTGCTTTAAACTTTGGGCGCGTACAGATTCCATTCGGGCGAGTTAACTTATTGACTCACTCGCCCAGTTTGGCGAGTGATTTTTTTAAAGTTCTAACCCATCACGGCGGCGTGCACGTCGGAGTCGGACAGTTGACGTTACATGCTGCCGCGCACGTGATGTGCCTGAATATGTGCCGCTTGCGTCGCCTCACAGGAGGTACTTGGCACATGCAGTTATGACTACATATGAAGGTAGTCACCTTTAGGCACACCAGTTCGAAATTGAACCATCGCTTCACTCTCACACTGTGGATCCCGGCGTCGTCTGTCGTCTGGCAGCGGTCACTGCGAGCAGTACTAGTGTCGCCACCTGTGAATCAGAGAGGAGGATGTCTTAACGCAAACTCTGTATTCGGGCGCACGCACGAGTTTCGCGGGGTGTTAGAGTCGGTTATTTCCAAATCGCAGAACATCTCCGATCCACGTTCACCGATCTCTCCTTTCTACTGTCGCTATAGTTGTGTCATTATATTGGTTTACTGAGGTCACACTGTTGGCATGGCAACAAGAATCTATCGCTCTGTTTGTATGGAATGCAGGACTCCCTCTGGATGTTTTAAAGTTTGAGACAAGACTAGAGCCACTAAAGTTAGTTTTAGCATCCAAGGAAAAACTATAGCCACTGTTAACTTTATCGTATGTGCTAAGCAAGGCATAAGCAGGTAATGGGTATGGGTAAATGGGTGTACAAAAACGTTTTATATAATGTATTCAAGTAAAAATGAAACGTTATTGATTAGTCTACACAAAACTAGGTTGTTGCACCGTTGCACGGTAGTTGCACCAAATCGCTAGGTTACGGAATTTGTTAGTACTTACACGACACTGCAATTTAAAGATTTCATTATTCAATCGTAATTTTGTGAGCGGTTAAATCATTCGTCAATTGTATTCGCCACTTAATGTAGTAAAATTGCAATTGTTATTTATTCATCGCATTTTGCTAAGGTAGCAAACGCCAGCAGTAACCTTGGAATGAATTCTTACCAGTAGCACTTTGCCAAGCGCACTCCATTTTAATTCTGAAAAATGCATTTTGGTCTGTCGTTGTCTATAGCTGAGTTCTCTACTCGGCTGCACTCGGCTGCACCTGTGGTCGAAGTTTGCCTGTAAATGAATACACACCACATAATACATCATGTGTCGTCTTACTCTAATAGTAGCATCTCTACTAGACTGTTGTGCATGTTTGTCTGTAACTCCACCATGTGTTACTGAGAGCATGCCTAGTGTTATCTGTATATTCTTGCCAAAAAAAAGTTGACAAGATTTCTGACAGAAATTGCTTAGCGTGGCACGTATATAGCTCGTGCGCTTTGGATCCGAATTCAACGAATCTGCGTATACACTTGCTATAACCTTTTATAATAAAATAGGAGCTTTTGTACGTAAAAGACCTTGACATAATAGCACAAACATATTTATGCACTTCTAGAGAAGATGTGTTCATGATGGTAGTGAGATGCATCTGTTGAACGCTTCGTGTGATGAGGGTAGAGTGTGTCAGATATGGATTTACTTACATAGAATCTAGTATCTTGTTAGTATCTAGTACTAGTAGCTACTACTATCATCATCATTCTGTTTCTCACTTAAACCTAGCTGAATCAACATCACTATTTCATAACTACATTTTCTTGATACCATCTCTGCTCATGTGTGTGTGTGCGTGCGCGCGTGCGTGTATGTGTGTGCGTGTGTGTGCGTGTGTGTGGGTGTGTGTGCGCGTGTGTTCGTGCGTGCGTGCGTGTGTGTGTGCGTGCGTGTGGGTGTGCGTGCGGGTGTGTGCATGTGCGTGCGCGTGTGTGTGTGTGTGCGTGCGTGTGCGCGCGTGTGTGTGTGTGTATGTAAGTATATCTACAGCTTACCTTGTGATTGCGTCTAGCTCTCTCTCTCTCTCTGTCGTCTCTCTCGTCTCTCTCTCTCTTTCTCTCTCTCTTTCTCTCTCTCAACAAGCAACGTTACCTGTGAGACAGTGTTTGTCAGAGTGAGCTGATGTCCGGGGGTAGCTGGCCTTTTATCTGCACGTGAGCAGGCAGCTCGGTATAATGGCAGTCAACGACACGTCACGACACAAACGCTCCAAATTAGGTTCAACAATGTCGGACGAAAGAGTTTCCTTATTAATTGTTCCGCTGCATGCACGTCTGTAAGGTGTTCAGACGTTAACGTCTCTTGATTGATTCAAGTTTCTAGTGTACGTAGCATACAAGCGTCCGGGCCATAGAGCTTTGTGAAATACTAATGTCTGTGATATAATTGTGTTGATTGGTTATGTCTGAGACATACTAATTGTGTCGGTGACATACTGGTGCCTGTGGCATAATTGTATTGGTTTTTCAGTGACATACTGGTGCCTGCGACGTAATAGTGTCAGAGGCACACTAGTCGTCTTGAACGTTCNCGCGCGCGCGTGAGAGAGAGAGAGAGAGAGCTCACGCCTGCATTACCACCCAAGCGAGCGAGCGAACGAGATCATAGCGAGAGAATTTAATTTGTCACGAGCGAAAAAACAAGTCCGTGAGTTATCCGGGTCGATCGCTGCCCCTCGATCCATGAGATTGCAATGGAGATTGCATGGAGATTGTAATGTAAGATTGCATGGAGATTGCAATGTAAGATTGCATGGAGATTGCAATGTCCACGCAAGCATCCAGCGAACGAGCAGGCGGTGCGGCGTGTCACGCGTCATAGGAAAACACCTGCAGCTGTTGCTAGCCGCGTGGCACTACCTGTAATTAAGGTTTGACGAGAGAGAGAGAGAGAGAGAGAGAGAGAGAG
>NW_014580743.1:0-4443 GCF_000485595.1 Priapulus caudatus
AAATCATTTTCGTACCGGCTAAAACCCGTACTACAGGCCTGTATAAGCCTTTCGGCACCTGCGCGTGCAAAAACAGCTAATTAATTAGTGTTAATCGTGGGGTGTCAATTAACTTGAAAGCTCACGCGAGTTATTACTACTAGAATTCATTATTAGGCCATGTAGAAGTTATAGAACTATCTCATTATAGATCGCGAGTTAAGATGGTAAATAGCCAAACTGTTTTCTACCGAGCTAAACCCGGTACTACACAGCCTGTAGAAGCCTGTTCGCGACTGATCCGCGCTAGTGGCGAATAACAAGTAATTAATAGGTACATGTGGGTCAATTAACTTGAAACTCGCCTTACAGTGAGTTACTTCTAAGACATGCTATCATTACTAATTTAGGCATGTAAATTGTAAGAGACGTAGCTCTAATAGATCGCAGATGATTCGATTAGGTAAAATACCACTTTTCTACCGGCTAAACCCCGTTACTACAGGCCTCGTATAAGCCTTTCGGCTTGACCGCGGCGTTGAATAAATATGCTAATTAATTAGTATAATCGTGGGTCAATTAACTTGAAAAACTCACGTGATACTCTAAGACATGATATCATTAGCATGTAGAATTATACGAAAACGTATCTCTTACAGATCGCTCGAGGATATGGATATGTAAAGTACACTTTTCTTACGGCTAACCCGTATCTACAGGCCTGTATTAAGCCTTTCTCTTGACGCGCGGCAATAACATAGCTGAATTAATTAGGGTTAATCGGTGTCGTGGTCAACTTTAACTTCGAAACTCACAAGTGATTGCTTCTGAGACATGTATCATGATCATGTAGAATTATACGAAACGCTATCTCATATAGACGCGCGAGATGATAGGTTAAATACACTTTTCTACGGCGCTAAACCGTCTAATGCCTGTATAAGCCTTTCGGCTTGACCATGCGTGAATAAACAGTACGTAATTAGGGTAATTGTGGGTCAAATTAACTTTGAAACTTACAGTGATTACTGAAAGACATGATATCTTTACATTAGAGGCATTGGTAGAATTATCAGAAACGTATCTGCATATAGATCGCGAGATATGTATGTAAATTACACTTTTCTACCGGCTAAACCCCTACTTACAGAAGGCGATAATGCCGTTCGGTTAACGCGCGCCGGAGATATAGGAGCTAATTAATTAGGGTTACATCGTGAGTCAATTAACTTGAAACTCACAGTGAATTCACTTCTAAGACATGTTGCATTAGGCATGTTTAGAATGTTAGTAATCGGCTGTTCACTAGTAGATCGCGAGATTATGATAGGGTAAATACACTTTTCTACCGGCTAAACCGTATAGCGGCCTGTATAAAGCCTTTCGGGTCTTGAGCCGCGTGTGTGCACTGTCCGGCCACTATATGTGCTAGAGTAATAGACGTAATCGCTCGGGTCAATTTAACTTGAAACTCAGCAGTGAATTACTTCTTAAGACATGGATCATTATGTGCATGCAAATGGGATCTGAGAAACGCTAGTCTTCATATAGATTCGCGAGATGACTGATGGTCGGGGGAGGTGGTTCACGGGACGACGTTAACAGCTGTATACAATGCGGCCCGCACAGACAGTAGAGCGCGGGCGCGCGGCAGGGAGGTTCGGGAGTCGGTGCGCCGCCATATTGAATCGGTAGGGGAAAGTTGTATTCCGCTAGAGAATCAAGAATGCTTGGCTTAAGTGAATACCCATAAACATTAATTCGTTAGACTCGCAGGCACAAGTAGAATAATGTCGTGTCAGTTAAATAGCACTATTTTCCCGTTTTTCCGAATTGTACACTCTAGTATTGTATCTGAGCTCTTGATATAATATATATTATTGCGTAAGCTTGCTTGGGAAAATACCGGTGTACTGTTACAGCAGCATATTTCTACGTATTTGTGAGATGCGGGATTAGCTACGTTATAAATAGCTAGGTGTCGTAAACTGTCCACGATATTTGCCAACACCACTGCTAATGTTACTGGCTAGAATGGATCTAACTACTCGATCTCTTCACAAGCTTATATACTCGAGCATTTCTTAATCGAGCTAGCAGATGGCAGCACCGACCCATGCCGCTCTTCACTTCTATCAAGAGCGTATAAAGAAGGCTTCTTTATACGCTCTTGCTTCTATGTATAACTATCTCTAATACGTTTGCCTGTATGTCCGTTAATCTATAATGCCATGTTTACCCCTATGTACGTTAATCTATAATGCCATGTTTACCCCTATGTACGTTAATCTACAATGCCGTGTTTACCCGTATGTTCGATAATCTATAAATCTATATTTATCTGTATGTCCGTTAATCAATAATAACATATTTATCTGCATTTACGTTAATCTTAACGATGTTGAACGGTTGTAAAATAAATCAACAAGTCAAGCAAAATCGCCGCTTGCAGTTTTTTTTTGCTTACCGGAAGCCATTATTTTTGTATTCTTCGTGTAAAGAAAGCAGGTATAGAGTTTCTCCAGATGAAAATATTGGTGCTTTAATTTTACTGAATGTCATGACAAACGTACGTGTGCATGATCGATCATTGCAACCGTTCTGAATACCAAACAGATTAGGATTATGCATTACCGGGGAACCGAAACCTGGGAACCGGAACCGAATTGCTTATCAATATTATTAATTATTAATAATTACATTATAGGTTATAATTGATAAATTGGCTACTAGTCCTATGACTACTGCGTTTCTTGTCTCTTACCAAAAATATAGCATAAGTAAAAATATGCAACAACACTATTTTAAAATGAGCCTCTTTGCTAACGATATTATTAGCTAAAACTCATTTCTCTTTGTTCGCACTATATTGATATTAATCACAATTACATCTATAGTAACAGATAGTCACACACTGCGCATAATATTGTGGTTTCAGAATTAAAACAGTAACAAATTGTATTAAATTACATTCAGAATGTAAGAGAGTAATGTTTTACCATATACGTAACATAGTTGAGTTTGCAGTGTTCGCGAGTTAACACTTTAATTAACTTAATTAAAATCGTGTTTCCTCTAATATTGTGTCCTGTGTGTCACTCCGTCCTAACTTCGGTGGTTCCTCACTCGCGCGCTTCTGTCTGTAGTTAATGCAGAGGGCGCCACCCTGCAAGACTCCACTCACGATACATGAGATTCCAGAAAGGATAAAGACGGGTCTCAGGTCGCCAGTGTAGCGGTCCATGAGAAAACCTGCGGCAAAATTCATGTTCACGTTACCCTATTTCCAAGAGTCTATTTTAAAATTATAAATTCAATAAGAGTCACATTTCTAAGAGATAAGATCATCCTATCATCTATTAAGAGTCTATTACAAAGATCTATCACTCGTCATAATCCTGAAGCCTTAGATTAGCCTATCAATAGGTTATATCGCGTTCACTACAGCTAAATGTGTTTACCGGCTGCCACTGGTCCAGTCAAAATGCCAATGCCGCCGAAGAGTATGTAGATGGACTGAACCATTGGTAGATTCTGTATGCCGAATAGGTCTACTAGTATAGGTGTCTGCATGCTCGCTCGTACGCCATAGCTAGTTCCGTACAGCACACAGCAAAGTGCAAACGCCCACACCGTCTCCGCACGCAGAAGCATGAGGCTGATGATGCCGCCAACAAATGGTGTGAAGCCGAGGACCAGATGACGTGGAAACCATCGCCTGTCTCCTACGGCTGCCACTAAGAAGCGGCTAATGGCATTGCTAACTTGCAGCATGGTCAGCATCTGAGCAGCTCGCGTGAGACTCATGCCCCGCCTGATGCCAAGTAGAACGCAGTACGTGGTCAGTGTGGACCCCCCAATTACATACGCAGGGTTATTCAAGAAGTAAGCGCTTAATTTTATCATATCGGTGATTGGCATCATGAAACGAGTATTTCTGTCTTTTCTGCGCTTCTTTAGTTCTTCTTCCTATCTAGGTATTCCCCGAAACATGGCAGCAGCTGCTACAGTTTGTAGATACATGCCACCTAGAATGAACATCGTTCCATGCCAGGTGTACATGTGTAGGAGGAGGACACACAGTAGAGGACCGCTCAGCGATCCAACTGCTGATGCTGCCTGTATGAGCCCCGTTGCAAGGGAGCGTTTCTTTTCAAAGTAAAATGCGCCGATTATCTGTGAGGGTGAGTAGATCATTGACATGCCAAACCCTGCGAACAAACAGATTGCCTAGCAATACAGCGTCTGTTAATAAGCCAAGTTGTCTCACCTGTGAATATCCATTGACCCTTAAAGGAATAATAGGTCCATTGATTATGCAATGTTAACTAATGCTAGAGTAAGTGGCACCTTTTGTAGTTAATAAGCACATTACCTTATTTCCAAACGCGTATTAGTTTGTCCAATATCACTGCTGGTTACTAAGAATTGTCTAATTTAAATCCGCCGTCCAAAAATCAGTTA
>NW_014580743.1:4610-14797 GCF_000485595.1 Priapulus caudatus
GTGTTGATACATTTGGAAACAACATGGAGTCAAATCCTGAGTTGGCGCTACTCTCTGTATATAGGGACTCTAATCTTAGCTGTGGGCACAGTGACTGCAGCTAAGAAATTTGATAAATTTATAGAAAAATAGACACGCGACATCTGTGGCTCCGTTTTGCACCCACAGTGACAAAGAGCTGTAAAGATGTAACTAACGCAATGTAACTTGCTGTCACTGCTCTGTAATTATGACTGCTCCGTCCTGCTGCTATGATCTATCTCCTTTCAATTTAGCGACGAAAAAGCACTGACCAAATAAAACCAATCGCCGTTTAAAGCATTGGTCTAGGCAGACACGGAGAGATTGGTAGGCTACGGTGTGTATGGGCGTGACTGATAGAACACGAGAATACATGGGCAGCGGCACATAATAGCTAGACGCGCGCTTAATTTTTTTATATTTTTTTATTAAGTTTACATGTCTTTCCCATCACGCTGGTCTACCGCACGTGCGCTTCGTACAATGATATCTGGAGAGCGGGAATAGAGCGACATATCCGTCCTACTGCTTTTGTTGACCCTCAAAAGCTGCTTGCTACAATCATGATGTCTGTATCTGATGCGCAACTTGGCATGCTGTATTTAGTCTCTTATTTGATGATGGCCTGTGCGTCATTGCCGGCTCGTGGCAATAACATGTGCAAGAAGAACCTATAGCTGTATATAGGGTCTATCGCGCCAATAATAAGAAGTCGCAGGTACACTGGAAATGGTGCAAGAATCTTAAATCGTATACAGTATCCCAGCAACGCCCCGTGCAGTCTCACGCTTAATTCAAACGACCCTTGCATTCGAATATCTAACAGCAGAAAATTTCGCATATTAACTGGCAGCTAACACAGTGATCAGGGGCGGATCTAGAGGGGACGTCCTCCCCGTTCAGTCACTGACTAATTTTATGATACTAGTAAATTGGAGCCAAAAATGGAAAAAAGTCAGTCTGCAGGCTGATAGAAACTGGGAATTTTCCCTGTGACCACACAGCTGCCTGTATCTTCCAGGTTGGAGCGGGGCATGCCCCCGGACTACCCTAGCACAGGGTGCCTTTGGCACGCCTTCACTCAAATATTAACCCCCTCCCCCATCTCCTGAAAGCTAGATCTGCCCCTGGGGTACTTCTTGATAGTTCAACCGTATAGAGGCGATCCTCTCGTTGTCACTGCTACCTTCCTTATACTGTTTTTTACTGCTGTATTGTTACTTATATATACGTGTATATGTTAATTATATTAATCTACTCCGCTCGAAACATTTGCCAGCTCTATATGATGCGAATTTCTGCAAAGTTGTCTGAACACATTTCAAACACAAAATGACCAACCGGTACATGTACGTGTACACGCGCGCGGGGTGGGAGGCTAAGGGAAGGTGGCAGGGGAGACAGCCGAGGTGGGGGGGCGGTGGAAGAATATGGAGGCAGAGCGTGCGACAAGGGAGACAAAGGGCGTGCGGGGATGAAGTAGTAGTTTTGCACCCTACTGGCTAGGGCCCTCTCCTAATTATAAACACAGGTCTACTGATAAGAATTTATTATAGAAAACTATGCTGAGATACCCACTGACTATATAACTACATTTTTAGCACAAAATATAACTCCTCTGGTGAGATATTGCGCATGCGCTAAAACGGTAACGTAACAGATTGTGTACTGACTGGTTTATGCAGCGGAGACCTTACATGCAAGGTCTGCTTCCTATTTCATAAGTGAGGTCTACTGATGGAATATTATCATAGAAGTCCATGCTGGGATAACCCCTCTTTATTTTGAACATATAATTTTGGCTAAATATTCTTCTTTTTGGGAGATATTGCGCATGCGCGACCACCGTTTCAGACGTGGAGTACGGCCTAAATAAATGTACGTAATATAGCTTGCTGCAAGAGAGAGACGTGGAAGACTGAGGGAAGGTGGCAGGGAAGACAGCCGAGGGGCGGTGGAAGAAGAAGGAGGCTGAACGTGCGACAAGGGAGACAACGGAAAGGGTGGGCGAAGATGAAGTAGTAGTTTTGCACCTTACTGGCTAGGGCGCTCTCCTAATTATAAACACAGGTCTAATGATAAGAATTTAATACAGAAACCTTTGCTGAGATACCCCTTGATCATATTAAATGCATTTTTAGCACAAAATAATACTCTTCTGGTGAGATATTGCGCATGTGATAAAACAGTAACGTAGCCAGATTGTGTACGGACTGGTTTACGCAGCGGAGACCTTACATGCAAGGTCTGCTTCCTATTTCATAAGTGAGGTCTACTGATGGAATATTATCATAGAAATCTATGCTGGGATAACCCCTCTTCATTTTAAATTCATAATTTTGGCAAAATTTGATTCTTCTTGGGTGATATTGCGCATGCGCGAGCACAGTTTCAGACGTGCAGTACGGCCTAAATAAAAGTATGCAATATAGCTTGCTGCGGGACAGAGTGGTGGGAGACTGAGCGAAAGTGGCAGGGAAGACAGCCGAGGGCGGTGGAAGAAGAAGAAGGTTGAGCGTGCTACAAGGGAGACAAGGGGAAGGGTGGGCGGGGATGAAGTAGTAGTTTTGCACCCCATTGCCTAGGGCGCTCTCCTAATTATGAACACAGGTCTACTCATAAGAATTTATTATAGAAACCTATGCTGAGATACCCCTATTCGTATTAAATGCATTTTCACCACAAAATATAACTCCTCTGGTGAGATATTGCGCATGTGCTAAAACAGTAACGTAGCCAGATTGTGTACCGACTGGTTTATGCAGCGGTGACACTACATGTAAGGTCTGCTTCCTATTTCATAAGTGAGGTCTACTTATGGAATATTATAATAGAAGTCTATGTTGGGATAACCCCTCTTCATTTTGCATTCATAATCTTTGGCTAAATATTTATCTTCTTTGGAGATATTGCGCATGCGCGACCACCGTTCCAAAGGTAGAGTACGGCCTAAATAAAGATACGTAATATAGTTTGCTGCGGGAGAGAGGCTGGGAGACAGAGGGAAGGTGGCAGGGAAGACAGCCGAGGGACGGTGGAAAAAGATGGAAGCTGAGCGTGCGACAAGGGAGACAAAGTGAAGGGCGGGCGGAGATAAAGACGTAGTTTTCCACACTACTGCCTAGGGCGCTCTTCTAATTACAAACACAGGTCTACGGATAAGAATTTATTACAGAAACCTATGCTGAGATACCCAGTGACGATATTAAATGCATTTTCAGCACAAAATATAACTCCTCTGGTGAGATATTGCGCATGCGCTAAAACGGTAACGTAGCCAGATTGTGTACTAACTGGTTCATGCATCGGAAACCTTACATGCAAGGTCTGCTTCCTGTTTCATAAGTGAGGTCTACTGATGGAATATTATAATAGAAGTCTATGCTGGGATAATCCTTCTTCATTTTGCATTCATAATTTTGGCGAAATGTGATTCTTCTAGGGTGATATTGCGCATGCGCGAGCACAGTTTTAGACGTGCAGTACAGCCTAAATATAAATACGCAATATAGTTTACTGCGGGAGAGAGGGGTGGGAGACTGAGGGAAGGTGGCAGGGGAGACAGCCGAGGGGCGGTGGAAGAAGAAGGAGGCTGAACGTGCTACAAGGAAGACAAAGGGAAGGGTGGGCGGGGATGAAGTAGTAGTTTTGCACCCCATCGGCTAGGGCGCTCTCCTAATTATAAACACAGGTCTACTGATAAGAATTTATTACTGAAACCTATGCTGAATTACCCCTAACCGTATTAAATGCATTTTCACCACAATATAACTCCTCTGGTGAGATATTGCGCATGCGCTCTCACTTCCACTCTATTACGGGAACGAGGGAGGGGGCTATCTCTAGCGACCATGCTGACAACGCCAGAACATCCAGGGTGCGTTTCCTTACTGCAGCTGGCACCTCGATATCTGTATACGCTGTATATTTCGCGGTGGTTTAATTTGTGCAAATTTCGCGAACGCGTGCTACCCTGCAGTGTGAGGTAATATCTGGTAATATTAAACTGCGCACAAAACGGATGAATATGATATTTTCTATTATATATTATGTTTGTATGTATATTTCTATATACATCATATATACATATATAGCCATGCGTTACAGGGCCGTAGTCTGTTGGGGTGAAGAGTGCCTCCTAGATTTTGGAGCAAAATAAACAAATAAACTTAATAATAACAGATAATAATCGTAAATAATCCTAACTTGATTTGTGTGGTCACATATCCGTGAAAGTCTTGTCTCAGACCCACCCCTACCACACTATACACTATGGACGTCGATCAAGAGCTGCGCCCGTCGCTCATCAATGCACAGTTGAGTCGTGAAATTTTGCCCCCGCCCCCTAGAAATTTGCTACGAACAATTGCTTACACACGAACACCCATGTATATATGAAAATAAATGTAGAAAAGTAGAATAGGATGTTAGATTTTAATCCGCAAGGTTTCGAGAATTCTTATTTTCCCTTCATTATGCTATATATATATATATATATATATATATATATATATATATATTATTATTGCGTAAGCTTGCTTGGGAAAATACCGGTGTACTGTTACAGCAGAATATTTCTACGTATTTGTGAGATGCGGGATTAGCTACGTTATAAATAACTAGATGTCGTAAACTGTCCACAATATTTGCCAGCACTAGTGTTAATGTTACTGGCTAGAATGGATCTAACTACTCGATCTCTTCACAAGCTTATATACTCGAGCATTTCTTAATCGAGCTAGCAGATGGCAGCACCGACCCATGCCGCTCTTCACTTCTATCAAGAGCGTATAAAGAAGGCTTCTTTATACGCTCTTGCTTCTATGTATAACTATCTCTAATACGTTTGCTTGTATGTACCTTAATCTATAAATCAATGTTTACCCGTATGTTCGTTAATCAATAATGCCATATTTATCTACATGTACGTTAATCTTAACGATGTTGAACTGTTGTAAAATAAATCAATAAGCCAAGCAAAATCGCCGCTTTCAGCTTTTATTGCTTACCGTAAGCCATTATTTTTGTATTCTTCGTGTAAAGAAAGCAGGTATAGAGTTTCTCCAGATAAAAATATTGGTGCTTTAATTTTACTGAATGTCATGACAAACGTACGTGGGCATGATCGATCATTGCAACCGTTCTGAATACCAAACAGATTAGGATTATGCATTACCGGGGAACCGAAACCTGGGTTCATTATCAGTTATCAATATTATTAATTATTAATAATTACATTATAGGTTATAATTGATAAATTGGCTACTAGTACTATGACTACTGCTTTTAATTTCTTGTATCTTACCAAAAAATATAGCGTAACTAAAAATATGCAACACCACCATTTTGAAATAAGTCTCTTTGCTAACGATATTATTAGCTAAAACTGATTATTCTTTGTTCGCACTATATTGATATTAATCACAATTACATCTATAGTAACAGATAGTCACACACTGCGCATAATATTGTGGTTTCAGAATTAACACAGTAACAAATTATATTAAATTACATTCAGAATGTTTTACCTCGTGCATCTATACGTAACATAGTTGAGTTTGCAGTGTTTGCGAGTTAACACATTAATTAACTTAACGTGTTTCCTCTAATATTGTGTCCTGTGTGTCAGTCACTCCGTCCTAACTTTGGTGGTTCCTCACTCGCGCGCTTCTGTCTGTAGTTAATGCAGAGGGCGCCACCCTGCAAGACTCCACTCACAATACATGAGATTCCAGAAAGGATAAAGACGGGTCTCAGGTCGCTAGTGTAGCGGTCCATGAGAAAACCTGCGGAAGAATCCATGTTCACGTTACCCTATTTCCAAGAGTCTATTTTAAAATTCTAAATTCAATAAGAGTCAAATTTCTAAGAGATAAGATTATCCTATCATCTATTAAGAGTCTATTACAAAGATCTATCACTCGTCATAATCCTGAAGCCTTAGATTAGCCTATCAATAGGTTATATGGCGTTCACTACAGCTAAATGTGTTTACCGGCTGCCACTGGTCCAGTCAAAATGCCAATCCCGCCGAAGAGTATGTAGATGGACTGAACCATTGGTAGATTCTGTATGCCGAATAGGTCTACTAGTGTAGGTGTCTGCACGCTCGCTCGTACGCCAAAGCTAGTTCCGTACAGCACACAGCAAAGTGCAAACGCCCACACCGTCTCCGCACGCAGAAGCATGAGGCTGATGATGCCGCCAACAAATGGTGTGAAACCGAGGACCAGATGACGTGGGAACCATCGCCTGTCTCCTACGGCTGCCACTAGGAAGCGGCTGATGGCATTGCTAATTTGCAGCATGGTCAGCATCTGAGCAGCTCGCGTGAGACTCATGCCCCGCCTGATGCCAAGTAGAACGCAGTACGTGGTCAGTGTAAACCCCCCAATTGTATACGCAAGATTACTCAAGCAGTAAGCGCCGAATTTTATCATATCGGCAATTGCCATCCCGAGACGGGTGTCTCTTCTGCGCTTCTTTAGTTCTTCTTTGGCGGCTCTAGGTATTCCCCGAAACATGGCAGCAGCTGCTACAGTTTGTAGATACATGCCACCTAGAATGAACATCGCTCCATGCCAGGTGTACATGTGTATGAGGAGGACACACAGTAGAGGACCGCTTAACGATCCAACTGCTAATGCTGCCTGTATGAGCCCCGTTGCGAGGGAGCGTTTCTTTTCAAAGTAAAATGCGCCGATTATCTGTGAGGGTGCGTAGATCATTGACATGCCAAACCCTGCGAACAAACGGATTGTCTAGCAATACGGCGTCTGTTAATAAGCCAAGTTGTCTCACCTATGAATATCCATTAACCCTTAATATGAAAAATGCTATATAATAGCATAATATGTAAGCCAAACATTATACCTATTTTTCATTAAAAATAAATAGTTTCCGTTCGTAGATATATATATATATATATATATATATATTGTATATATATATAGCATAATTATATTATATATATATAAGAGAGTAAATTATAATAGTTAGAAGATTAGATAGATAGATAGATAGATGGATATGATAGATAGAAGTCAGATAGTAGATAGAATAGATTAGATAGCATAGATAGATGATAGATAGATAGATAGATAGATAGATAGATATAGATTAGATAGTAGATAGATTAGACAGTAGATAGATCGATAGATAGATAGATAGATAGGATAATAGATAGATCAATTCAAGTATACAACACAAAAAGTATATATATAATTATATATAGATATATATTATATATACATGTCAGGCCAGCTAAACATTCTCAAAGAGATAAGATTTGAGTTTATTTATCCTGATAGATGTTGTATAATATTTAGATAGTGATACGATTAGTTGTATGCGATTAATCTCATTTATATTATTTGTAATGCAATTGCGATTTGACTCACAGCTCTCTATATGCTTTCTTTTGAAATATCACACATTCTCGTCATCTCACTCACCCTGTCAGTAGGACCGTCATTTACTCGATTCATAAGTACTAATTGTTTTCTGCTTCCGTAGCTGAGACACATTTCGCCCGCACAGCCATCCCTCCTGTATCAATCATTCACCACGCTGTAGCGTTGTATCCTCAGCTCAGATGGCAGAACACGGGCTGATCGCAAGGGTTAGATATTGAGAATGCGATAGAAAATCGATAGAGGATTTGTTCCTGTTTATTTCATCTTCGTCTCTCTCTCTCTCTCTCTCATCTCTCTCTCTCTCTCTTTCTTCTCCGCTCTCTCATGCACCTTCTCTCTATCGTCTCTCGCTCTTTTATTTTCACACACGAATACCACTGACACACACAGAATTCGCACTCTCTCTCTGACTCACTCTCCCTCCTCATTCTTCTTCTTCTCCTTTCTCTCTCTCCCTTTCTCCTTCCCTCTAGGCTTACCTCTTTCTCTCCCTCTAGGCTTACCCATCTCGCCAACTCTTTCTCCCTCTCTCTCTTTCTTTCTCTATCTCTCTCTCTCTTTCTCTCTCTCTTTATCTCTCTCTCGCTCACTTCGCTCTCGCAACCTTCACTTGATCTCAATGCCAACTCACTGCACCCCTATCGCACGCTCCTTCTCACGTATGTTCTCTCTCTTTCTCACAAACACGCTCACTTACTCCTTCGCTCCTCACATCTCTCTCTCTCTCTCTCTCTCTCTCTCTTTCTCTCTGTATGTCTCGCTTGTTCGCTCTCGTCATCGCTCGCTCTCTCGATTTCTCAATCCCTCAAAAAAACACACACTCACTCTTTCTCTCTTTGTTTCTTGTCGTGAGACATCATACAAGAAATTATGTGGAAATGCGCTATAAATTTAGGATATTATCAACAGGCAATTGTATTGCCGAGCAAGCTTTAATAACCGCAGGTTATGTTAGAATGCATATAAAAATATATCGTATTGTAATTATAACGGAAGAGATAATACATAAGTTTTATTACTTTGGTGACGTACGGCATTGGGTAGAGTTTAAAAAATACATATTTATATTATTTTGTCTATAGTGGCACTGTAAAACCGTTCGTTGTAGCAGTGAAGTACTTTAAATGTTAGATAATACGTAGTAGATAGTCAGATGTGAATTCTTCGGCATAGCTACCCATCCATGTGTATGCCAGCTTGCCAGCGATCTTACGAGATGCGAGTCAACTTTATCGTCGTGAAAAAAAATTTATTTGAGGACTTCGGTACGAAGAGCGACGGGAAACCGATTTCGTAACGCTGAGCACGAAGATATTGACTGCACGAACAGCCAGCACATCACGCCCGTAGCCGGTGGTCGGTGGTGTGACAGAGCCGCCCTTGCTCTCCCTGCTTCCGCGGGTTATTGATTTTTCCACGTTTGTGATCAGAGTTTCGTTGCGGCTGCTTGTTAGACGCGGTCCACGGCGGAGTGACGGCACAACCGTCACTCTGCGTCGCTTGTCCAGGTTCGCTGTCAAGCCGCTGTGTCGCGACTGATGTCATCATTAGCATCATCATCTATATCGAGCTGACGCACTGGACTGCCACTGTTCTTTTACTTGTCTACGTTCAGTTGCTACGTTAGGATTCAGCGGGAATTCACTATAGCGACGATATCTTAGCTGTGGGACAGTGACGCTGCCCAGCTACAAGAAATCTGATAAATTAGAAAAAAATAGGCACGCGCATCATGTGGTCGTTTTGCACCCACATGGACTAAGAAGCTGGTGAGGAGCATGTAACAAACGCAATAGATCTTGCTGTCATGTTTGTAATTATGACTGCTCCGTCCTGCTGGCTGAATTGATCTATCCCTTTCGAATTTCGTGACGAAAAGCAGCTGAACAATCAAACACAATTTGTGCCTTTAAAGCATATGGCCAGGCAGACATCGAGAGTTGTAGGCTAGCTTGTGTATCGGCGACGTGACTGATAGAACACGAGAAGTACGATGGGCAGCGCACAAAATAGAGCATATTTTTATTTTATTTAAGTTTTTAAATATGTCTTTCCATCACGCTGGGTCGTACGCAAGTGCCGCTTCGGTACAATGATATCTGGGAGGGGATATAGGCAAGCGGATATTCCGTCCTACTGCCTTTTTTTGACCTCAAAATAGCTGTTGCTACCAGTCATGATGTCTGTATCTGAGTGCGCAAACTTGGCGATGCTATATTGTATGTACTTTGATTGATGATGGCTACTTGCGTGCATTGCCGCAGCTCGTGGCAATAAGCATGGAAAGAAGAACCCTATATGCTGTTAAATAGCGTCTATCGCGCCATATATAAGAAGTCGCAGTAACTGGAATTGGTTGCCAAGAATCTTAATCGTATACAGTATGCCTAGCAAACGCCCCGTGCAGTGCTCCGTTAATTCAAACGGACCCTTGCATTCGATATCTAACAGCAGAAATTTGTTATGGATACTGGAGCTAACACAGGTCAGGGCGGGATCTAGAGGGACGTCCTCCCCGATTAGTCACTGGACTAATTTTATGATACTTAAATTGGATCAAAAATGGAAAAAAGTCAGTTCTGTCAGCGGCTTGATGAGAAACTGGGAATTATCCCCTGTGACACACAGTGCCTGTGATTTTCAAGGTTGGAGCGGGCTGCCCGCCGACTACCTACACAGTTGCTTTGGCACGCTTCACTCAATATTAACGCCCGTCCCCACTCCTGAAAGCTTAGCGATCTGCATCCGAGA
>NW_014580744.1:0-2171 GCF_000485595.1 Priapulus caudatus
TCCGCCCGTCTCTCCGTCTGTCTGTCTGTCTGTACGTCTGTCCGCATTTCCATTTGAACGTTTGCCCGCTTGTCCATTTGTCCGTCTCTCTGTCTGTTTGACCGTCTGTCCTTCCGTCGGTCCGTCCGTTCAATCTCAGTGTGAGTGCGCGCGTGTGTGTCTGTGTGTGTATGTATGCATGTGTTTTGTGTGTATGTGTGTGCGTGTGCGTGTGCGTGTGCGTGTGCGTGTGCGTGCGTGTGTGTGTGTGAGCATGTGCGTGTGCGCGCGTGTGTGTGTGTGGGGTGGGGAGTGCTATGTAGGCCTATGTAAAGGTGAACGTTAGTCTAGTTATCGGAGAGTATCTTAATTAATTAACGATACTTTCTCGCATGAAAATTAGCACGTGCCTGCGTGTTAGCTCGTGTATTACACGATCGATTTTTTTATCAAGCGATCAAAAATTCACGAATATGGCATCCGTCATAGATAAAAGATTGGGAAAAAAATAGTAATAGCATAAGTATAAGTATAAGAGTAAAAAATTACATCTGTGATCTGTTCTCATCTGAGAGGATAAATAACATGAATAACACAAGATTCCCACCTGCGTATTGACAGCAATGCTCAAGTCAGACAAATACTACATAGTGTAGGAGTACCCTATGGTACTCTACTATGGGAGTACCTCCCCCAAGCCCAGCCTCTGGAGGTTGCCTGGCAACCGTCGCAGGCGCGCATGCTCGCTCAGACCACAATTTACAAAATATTTGTTTGCTATCACCCGACCCAGGCTGAAAAGTTTGGGTAGATAGGTAGGCTTCTTCTTTTTTTATGTTTTTTTTTACAAATAATTCAGCATGGTGTGTACATGCTCGGATGCGCTTGTGTGGAGATAACTTTTATGTTGAATGTTTGTTTTGCTTGGTACATGCATATAATGTATTGCCTACAGATTTATATAATGTACAGTGATACAATTTGTAAAACAAAAATGAAAAAGATCAAAAAAAAATTGTGTCGGCCCCTTTTTGGCGGGTCGGTCGGGTGAGGGCAAACAAACAATATTTTTATTACGGCCTAACGAGATCGCAGGCGCGCGCGCTCGCTCACCGAAAGACGACAGGCCGTCCGATCTCATCTGCTTCTTCATCGCCTCGCCGTCGACTCCCAGCATCCGATCGAATTCCTCTGACGAATCCCAGAAGCCATCCTGCGGACACGAACGAACGTATAATATATGAGATTAATTAGTTAATGCGCCGTCACTCATATATATATATATATATAACCTTCATGGACCCACGCACGTACGGACGCATGTACGTACGGACTCACGCACGGGCGCACGCACGCACGCACGCACGCAGCGTACATAACTGCATTGTATTGTATAGCTGTATAATGTCAGGAGCTTATAAGGATTATAAGGATTCCTTTTATAAGCTCCTGATAATGTATGTATTTCAGTATATCTGATACGAGGTGGTAGCACCATGCCATAATTGTATTTGTATCGCAGATTGCGGTTAGAGTTAGGGTTACAGTTGTAATCCCATTGACAGCAATAGGTCCATTTCAGCAGGCATCTATTCATTGAAAACCTCCTAATCTGTCTGAAATTCAAACAATTGCTGTTACACTATGTGTGTTGTGTTGTATGTTGTGTGTCAATGACTGCGTTGGGTACGTAGTGTGATATTGTATAGACTGGTCGTCCTGAACAGATAGTTGCATATGTTGCTTTGTGTATATAATGTAGCATTGTTATGTAGCACGTTGTAAATAAACACAAGCCGAAAAATCTTTATTCTTGTCGCACTATATACTCTATTAGTATTAGTATATAAATAGAGAGATTCTATAAATTAGGCCCTATATACGTTATATAATGCAGGAGATTGGGTGAGAGAGAGAGGGGGGAGAGCGAGAGTGTGTGTGTGAGACCGGGAGATAGAGAGGGTGAGAGAGAGATAGATAGAAAGAGAGAGAGAGAGAGAGAGAGAGAGAGACAGAGAGAGATAGAGAGATATTGGGAGGCTGAGGGAGAGAGAGAGAGAGTGAGAGAGAGAAAGATAGAGAGGGTGAGAGAGAGAGAGAGAGAGAGAGAGAGAGAGAGAGAAAGAGAGAGAGAGGAAAAAGAGGAAAGATAAAGTTACTGTGTTGCTATCTCATTTGAGCACTTACAAGTA
>NW_014580744.1:6502-12538 GCF_000485595.1 Priapulus caudatus
ATAGATAGATAGATAGATAGATAGATAGATAGATAGATAGATAGATAGATAGATAGATAGATAGATAGATAGATAGATAGATAGATACAAAGAGGAAGAGAGAGATAGAGGGAAAATTATTTTGCGTGCAACTTCTATTATGTGCAATGAACTGCTTTTAATATATCTGATATTAATTAGGTGGCAGCACCATGTAATGACCTTGCTCCTGTAATTTAAGTTGGCATAATTTTACTTATATCGCTGTTCGCCTGGTTTCTCAGTAACGTTGTTCCTCCGTAAACCCGGGGAACTACCGTATATTCGCTATAGTTTAACGCAAAGCCAAGCGAAAGGATCTACTGCTGCAAATGTTATTACACAATCATGTTGTTAGTAAATGTGGTTTGTGTTAACCATATACACAATGTTACGGTTACGGTTATGATAAAGGGTAGTATTTAGGGTTACAATTATGGTTACTGTTACGGCTAGAGTTTGGGTTACAGTTGTAGTCCCATTAACAGCAATAGGTCCATTTCAGCAGGCATCTATTCATTGAAAACCCCCTAAACTGTTTGAATTTCAAACAATTGCTGTTACTATATGTGTGTTGTGTTGTATGTTGTGTGTCAATGACTGCGTTGGGTACGTAGTGTGATATTGTATAGACTGGTCGTCCTGAACAGATAGTTGCTTTGTGTATATAATGTAGCATTATATTGTAACACGTTATAAATAACCAGAAGCCGAAAAAGGATGACCTTTATTTCAGTTTTAAAATCTTCCTTGTCGCACTATATACTCTATATGGTTATAGTATATATATAGAGAGATTCTATAACGTATATATACGTTATATAATGCAAGAGATTGAGTGAAAGAGAGAGAGGAGGGGAGAGCGAGAGAGTGTGTGTGAGAGAGGGAGATAGAGGGTGAGAGAGAGATAGATAGAAAGAGAGAGCTAGCGAGAGAGATAGACAGAGAGAGATAGAGATATTGGGAGACTGAGGGAGAGAGAGAGTGAGAGAGAGAAAGAGAGAGAGACAGAGAAGGTGAGAGAGAAAGAGAGAGAAATCGCGAAAGAGAAAGAGAGAGAAAAAGAAAGAGAGAGAGAGGAAAAAGAGGAAAGATAAAGTTACTGTGTTGCTATCTCATTTGAGCACTTACAAGTAATGGCAACTACTGTATGACTTTCCTTGCCTTGATGAAGAAATGCGCTGCACCTTCTGGAAATGGTATACCTGCACATAAATGTGAATGACTATTATATGATTTGTGAAAGTTTTATTTATGCTTGCTAGCACATGCATTACAGATAATATTATTTTGCGAATTTCGTGCTAACACAGGAGATATAAGGAGAGTGAGAAAGAAGGGGAGGTATGAAAGGGACATAGTGTGTCAGAGATCGAGGGACAGAGAGAGATAGAAAGAGAGAAAGAGAGAGAGAAAGAGAGAGAGAGAATAGGCGGACGAGACAGTACATACATTGTAGGCATTTACCCGGTTATGGGAGCTACTGCATGTTACGACTTTCCTTGCCTTGACAAGCGCCGTGTATGACTGCCGGCCATGTGGAAGGTGGCGCCCTCACCGATGAACTGCTGATTTTCAGATGGTAGAGACGAAGAAATGCGTTATTCATTTTCCTGGCAGTGGTGGGCCTGCAAATACAGTGTCACTGATGAGATCTCATGCGTGCTCGTGGGCATGCGCGTTCGTCTGGCGTGTGTCTTCAAGGCGTGTGTACGCGCGCGCGGCGTGTGTGTGTGTGTGTGTGTGTGTGTGTAAGAGAGAGAGAATGTGAGTTTTTTGTGTGTGTGTGTGTGTGTGTGTGTTGTGTGTGTGGTGGTGTGTGTGTGTGTGTGTGTATTTGTGTGTGTGAGAATGTGTGTTTGTGTGTGTTGTGTGTGTGTGTCTCATCTGTGTGTGTGTTGGCTGAGATCTGGGGTGTGTGCGCGCGTGTGTGGTGTGTTGTGTGTGTGTGTGTGTGTGTGTGGCGTGTGCGGGCGATTATGATGTGGGCGTGTGCGCGGCGCGCGTGTGTGTGTGTAGCGGCGCCATGTGTGTGTGCGTGTGTCTTCAAGGCGGGCGCGGCGTGGTGTTAGCGTTTTCCTCGAAGCTTCGGAAAGC
The DNA here is from genome assembly GCF_000485595.1 of Priapulus caudatus. Lineage (NCBI taxonomy): Eukaryota > Metazoa > Priapulida > Priapulimorpha > Priapulimorphida > Priapulidae > Priapulus > Priapulus caudatus. Next base: position 8,618 of record NW_014580744.1, read on the forward strand.
GTGTGTGTGTGCGGGCGTGTGTGTATAGTGCGTGCGTGTGCGTATGTGCGTGCGTGGCGTGCGTGCGTGTATATATTGTGGCGTGTGTGCGTGCGTGCGGGCGGTGCGTGCGTGGCGTCGTGTAGTCTTGATGTTGTTCATGTTTCACCCTGCGTTGCTTGCGCCTTCTGTGGCAGCTGATTTTTCCGTAAAGCCGGTTCGTTAACAAATTTCTATCAAGAACACATAACAGGCACCATAACAGCTCGAAGGGGGGGGGGTTATATCCGCCTCTCTGGGACACTCGCTATAGTTTCATTTTCTCGTCAGTTTCATGCCGATGAAAAAAGTGAGGCTTTTGCCGCATGCGTGCTCGTGCGTGCGTGTGTCCTTTGTAAGGCGTGTGTACGCGCGCGCGAGTATGTGCGTGCGTGCGCGTGTGTGTTGTGTGTGTGTGTGTGTGTCTTCAAGGCGTGTGTACGCGTGCGCGAGTATGTGCGTGCGTGAGTGGCGTGCGTGTGTGTGTGTGTGTGTGTGTGTGAGAGAGGAGAGAGAGAGATGAGAGAGAGAGAAGAGTGTGTGTGTGTGTTGCGTGTATGTGTTTGGCGTGTGTGTATATATATATCATATGTGTGTGTGTGTTTTGTATGTGTGGCTTGCGTGGGCGGTGCGTGCGTGCGTGTGAGTGTGCCAGTGTGTTTGTGTGCGTTTGTGTGTGTTGCGTACGTGCGTGCCTGCGTGTGTGTGCATTGTGTGGCTAGTGTAATGTGAGTGTGTGCCTGTGTTGTGTCATGTGTATGTATATACTGTGTATATATAATATAATATATATATATGATATATATGTATAATATATATATGTATATATATATTGGTGTGTCTGTGCATGTGTGTGCGTGCATGTGTGTGTGTGGGCCTGTGTGTGTGGTGTGTGTGTGTGTGTGTGTATGAGTTGTGTTGTGTGTGCCTGTGTGTGTGTGTGGGCGTGCTGCGGTGCGTGCGTGCGTGCTTGCGTGCGTGCGTGCGTGTGTGTGTGTGGCGCCTGTGTGTGGTGCGTCTGTGTGTGGCATGCGTATTTGTGCGAGTGTTGTGTGTGTGTCTGTGTGTGCATGCGTATTTATGCGTGTGTGTGTTTTGTGTGGTGTTATGTGTGTGTGGCGTGTGTGCGTGTGTGTGTGTTGTGTGTGTGTGTGTGTGTGCGTGTGTGTCGTTGTGTGTGTGTGTGTGCGTGCCGTGTGTGTGTTGCATTGCGTGCGTGTGTGTGTGTGTGTGTGTGTGTGTGTGTGCGTGTGCGTGTGTGTGTGTTGTGTGTGTTGTGTGTGTTTGTGTGTGTATGTGTGTGTGTGTGTGTGCTGTGTGTGTGTGTGTGTGTGTGTGTTGTGTGTGTGTGTGTGTGTGTGTATGCGTGGTTTATTGCTATCATTTACCTCCGCAGGGGCTTTGGGAGTTATGTTTTCACCGGCGTGTGTTTGTTGGTTTGTGTTGTTTGTGATTTGTGGGTTTGTGTTTGTAGGTTTGTGTAGCAGCTAACTAAAAAAGTATGACGGATTGTCATAAATTTTTCAGATACGTCAGAGATCCGGGCTAACTTAAGAATTGATTAGCATTTTGGTCGTGATGCCTGATCGCAATTAAATTAATTAACTAATTAATATAAGTAACTAATTCAATTAATTAATAAAATTTTTAGCATAGGTCAAAAATGGGGTATTCGAATTGATTACAATTTTGGTGGCTGATCGGATCCTATAATTATAGTAATTAGTTAATTATTCATTAAATTTTTCACTTAATTAAACTAATTAAAAAATAAAAATTTACAATGAGAGAATTCAGCTGCCTTGGCGGAGGTCGTGCTCTCCGATGTGCTTAGTTTTATAACTAAAAGGCGCGAGTGCCTGTTGGTATGCAGCCGCGCGTGGCTGAATCAACACGCTGCTACACTGTTTCCTCTTAAATGTATAGGTTGTATATTAATGTTGGCGAAAAGAACTCTAGCTCATCGTAAATAGTCAACGAAAGCGAATGTGAAGAATACGAAATAAAATGATGGCTTTTATGCACCGATAGTAGAGAAGTAGCTAGCGGCTTGAGATGTGTGATTTTTTAATATTTTTAGACAGTGCAAACGCAGCAGACGAATTCAGGAGACATCGGCAGTGACGGCCATAACCACTCTGTGCCGCCCCCCGTAGACTACTCTCTCTTACAACCACACCAAATCTCTAATTAATGCATTCCAACTCGACAATTCGAATCTTTTTTCGATTTGACCATACCTTTACCCATCAGAGCTACTGTACCTGATAACTTATAACTACACACTTATATACACTCTACATCACATCACTTAATCTTATTATATTACCTAATCACACTACAATACTACTAATATACACCACATATATATATCTCACTACCACCATCAAACTATTACACACACATATATAATCACATATAATACAACCACTCACAACGGGCCGCAGTGCACGTAACTCGCCTAACTTGCAGCTCCTAAAACTGCCTTTCACACACACCGACACACCAAAAGTTTAGATTAAAAAAAAAATTTCCGGAATCTGTATTCCTAATTCCCTGTATTTCGTACATCTCACTACATCACATTACTTAGTATATTATATATATAATATATATATATTATATATATATATATATGTGTATATATGAGTTTAGTGTCATCAGTCCTCACATGATGACTGTCACATCAGGTGTAATTTTTCGATCCGGTGTCGGACAGTGATCAGGCCACGCCAGGGGTCGCCAGGCTACGCGCTACACGTGGCCTGAAATACGATAGAGAAACAGTAAGTTTGCTTCTTATTAAATCAAATGTCCGCTTGCAATCGTTCTGACGGCATGTTTTGATTGATTTCTCACATATTTTTCCCACATTAAATATTCACATTTATTAAGATCTCGATCTATGAATAAACCTTTTATAAATACACGGATAATTATATCGTTTCTAAGTTTTTTTTTCCGCCCAAAGATTGTCCACGTGTATGTCAATTACTAGTTGTAATGTTTTTACACGTGCACTTCCGTTAATCCAAACGCAGCCGCATGCTGGCGTACAGTGGTGAGAAGAAACAAAATTTGAAACTTCTTCTAATTACGAGAGATGAAATGTTTTTTCTTCGATTTTAAGTATCGAAAAGCCGATAGCCATCACAGCACAGATATATCACTAGCACATGGAGACACAGATCAATCCAAGGGCAGCTCAAGGAAGACCGACTTATTTCGGTGACATTTCACTCATATTTGACATGGTACGTAGCATCCAGCTGTTTACCGTCGTACCGAGTCTGTTACATGTATTCGGTGGTCCCGGACGTGAATGTGGAACACCGAGTAATATTATGGCTGGTGTCGTTATACGAAACGGTGCATGCGCGTTTTTAGGTGCAGGCGCTACATAACGCGGACCGGATAATGGCAGGACCGCAGTAATAGTAGGCACTATCAACGGTCCTACGGATCGGCACAGCGCTTATTAGGTGGCAGGTGCTAAGACGACATAGAACACGCGGACGATAATGGCAGGACGCAGTAATGAAAGTAAGCTATCAAGGTGGCCTACGATACGGTCAAGCGTTCTATAGTGTGCAGCGCGCAACATAGGAACTACGCGGACCGATAGGCAAGACGCGCAGTATAGAAGCAGCTATCGAGGGTGCTAACAGCACACGCACAGTGTTATTAGGCAGGCGCTCACATAGAAACGCGGACGATAAGTGGCGAGACCGCAAGTAATAGTAGCAGCTATCAACGGTCTACGGATACGCTTCCAGCGTTATTAGATGCAGGCGCTAACATGAAGACACGCCGAACGAAGAATGGCATGACGGCGGTTGTGTATGCTGGCGCCAGTAGAGGTCAACATCGTGTGTCATGAAGCAGCTAGCAGGCAGAAAAAAT
>NW_014580744.1:12548-13067 GCF_000485595.1 Priapulus caudatus
GACATGCGTTCGGGCATGCGTGAATGTGCCAGCGTGCGCGGGTAGATGCAACTGTGCGTGCGTGCGTGCAAGCGTGCCGACATGCGTTCGGGCATGCGTGAATGTGCCAGCGTGCGCGGGTAGGTGCAGCTGTTGCGTGCGTGCGTGCGTGCGTGCGTGCATGCGTGCGTGCGTGCGTGCGTGCCTGCAAGCGTGCCGACATGCGTTCGGGCATGCGTGAATGTGCGTGCGTGCGCGCGTAGGTGCTACTGTGCGTGCGTGCGTGCGTGCGTGCGTGCGTGCGTGCGTGCGTGGATGGCGTGACTACGTATACGCTGTCATTTCACCAAGTGGCGAGATAGATAAGAGATGTTTTGCAAAAAGAAATGCGAAATTTATAAGCCTACGTGTATAGAAACACGTTTCCGCGGCGTGGCACGCTTGCAAATAATAATTATTATTTTCGTCTCGCTCTGAAAAAAATGGAAAAGCAAAGCGACATTTGAACATTGTTTGTTTTACAACTCTTGCGTTTTTGCC
>NW_014580744.1:14447-14788 GCF_000485595.1 Priapulus caudatus
GTGTGTGTGTGCGTCTGTGTGTGTGTGTGCGTGCGTGCGTGCGTGTGTGCGTGTCTTCGAAGGCGTGTGTGTGTCTGTGTCTGTGTGTGCGTGCGTATTTGTGCGTGGGTGAGGGGGTATTATTGGTCTCTCTGTGTGACAATCGTTGTATAGTTTCATTTTCTCGTCAGTTCTCATGCCGATGGAGAAGTTAGGGCTTTTGCGCATGCGTGCTCGTGCGTGTGTGTGTCTTCGAAGGCGTGTGTACGCGCGCACGAGTATATGCGTGCGTGCGTGCGTGTGTGTGCGTCGCCGTGCCTGTATGTGTATGTGTGTGTATATATATATATATATATATATAT
>NW_014580745.1:0-642 GCF_000485595.1 Priapulus caudatus
GGTAGGTGGTTGTGGGGTAGGTGGTTGTGGGGTAGGTGGTTGTGGTGGGGTGGGGAGGTGGTTGTGGAGGAGTTGGTGTGTGGGGTAGGTGGTTGTGGGGGAGATGGTGTGGGGGGTAGGTGGTTGTGGTGGAGGTGGAGTAGGTGGTAGTTGGGGGAGGTGGGGAGGGGGTAGGTGGTTGTGGGGGGAGGTGGTTGTAGGAGGTGTTGTGCGGGAGAGGTGGGGTGTGGGAGAGGTGGGGTGTGGGGGAGGTGGGGTGTGGGGGAGGTGGTTGTGTAAGGGGAGGTGGGGTGTGGGGGAGGTGGGGTGTGGAGGGAGGTGGGGTGTGGGGGGTGAGGTGGTTGTGGAGGGGGGGGGGAGATTATGCGCGGCGCGCATGGCGAAGCACGAGCGAAAATCAGTTCGCGAGAGAAAAATTAGGTGGCAAATTTCAAATGACAAAATTCCATTATCGAATTACTTATTAATTTGCGGACGTCTGTGCGCATGTTGCACTAGTTAATCACCGTACACGCCATGCTCACATCACAGCCACTCTAGATATATGTCTCCGTCTACTGCGCGCGCGCTCTCTCTCTCTCTCTCTCGACTACGTACACACGCACGCTACACACACACACACACACACACACACACACACAC
>NW_014580745.1:2276-2788 GCF_000485595.1 Priapulus caudatus
CGATGCCATCGGCCGATGGCATCGCCTGGTGTGTCCGGCCCTTTACCCTAACCTTAACCCTATCCATAACACTCACCCTAACCCTAACCCTAACCCTAACCATAACACTAACTCTGACCCTAACCCTAACTCTAACCCTATCACTAGCTGCGTTACAGAGATAGCCGTGGCTGTAACAAGATTTGTAAGGGCGGAGCTAGGGTAACGTTAGGGTATCATAAAGGCATAGTTAGGGTAACGTTAGGGTAACGTTAGGGTATCATAAAGGCATAGTTAGGGTAACGTTAGGGTAACGTTAGGGTAACGTTAGTGTAACGTTAGTGTAACATGAAGGCATAGTTAGTGTAACGTTAGGATAACGTTAGGGTAATGTTAGTGTAACATAAAGGCATAGTTAGGGTAACGTTAGGGTAACGTTAGGGTAACGTTAGTGTAACATGAAGGCATAGTTAGTGTAACGTTAGGATAACGTTAGGGTAATGTTAGTGTAACATAAAGGCATAGTTAGGGTA
>NW_014580745.1:7284-7818 GCF_000485595.1 Priapulus caudatus
ACACACACATAGAAACTTGCGGTGAGAGGAGAGAGGCTCGGCAGACAGGGAGAGAGGAAGCGTGAGAGGGGAGAGGGTCGTCAGAAGGGTGAGAGGGGAGAGGGTCGTCAGAAGGGAGAGAGGAAGGGTGAGAGGGGAGAGGGTCGTCAGAAGGGAGAGAGGAAGGGTGAGAGGGGAGAGGGTCGTCAGAAGGGAGAGAGGAAAGGTAGGGAGAGAAGAGGGTATGTATGAATTCACATTCTTCATGACCACCTCTCACCACATCGTCGCATCACGCCTCCTTCAAAACTTCCGCTATATAAAACTTTTTCTCACGAGTTTTCACATGTTTTCATCGTGCACGACAGGTGGTACGGACTAACATGTTGTAAAATTATGCCGATATATTTATATAATCTATAATAAATAACCTAAACAACTCCATAAAAGTTCTGATATATAGCTGCAATAATCTCATTGGATTTATTCACGCCCTCTCCCGCTCTCTCTCTCTCTCTCTCTCTCTCTCTCTCTCTCTCTCTCTCTCTCTCTCTC
>NW_014580745.1:12292-12809 GCF_000485595.1 Priapulus caudatus
ATTTGAAGAAAGAAAAAAGAAAAATAGTTTTTATGAATTTTGAATGCGGCCGTGGTCTTCCCCACCAAAAAAATCATTATAAATATCATTGAAAAAGATCTGGATCCGGATCACCACCATAATCTAATCGATTGGTTGTTGGCCCAAGACCAACCTGTCCAAAAAAATTCATCAAAATCCGTCCGTAACTTTTTGAGATATCCTGTGTTGATATAAATAATAATAATAATAATAATAATAATAATAATAATATAAATAATAATAGACAAACCAACAAACTAACAGGGGCGAAAACCTAACCTCCTTGGCGGAGGTAATAAATACATAAATAACTGATCACTCACACTAACTCACCGTTAGACTGTTTTCAATCTGATCACACACACGCACGCGCGCACACACACGCACGCACTCACGCACGCACATGCACGCACGCACATACACACACACGCACACACACACACACACACACGCACGCACGCACACACACACACAACACACACACACACACACACAC
>NW_014580745.1:14405-14785 GCF_000485595.1 Priapulus caudatus
GTAGGGTTAGGTGTGTGTGTGTAGGTGTAGGGTTAGGTGTGTAGGTGTGTGTGTATGGGGGGGAGGGGGTTAGGTGTAGGTGTGTGTAGGTACATACATACCGGACTGTTCTGCATCAGGCAGCCCAGCAGCAGACCGACGTAGGATGCTATGATACTGTGTGTGTGTGTGTGTGTGTGTGTGTGTGTGTGTGTGTGTGTGTGTGTGTAGGTGTAGGGTTAGGTGTGTAGGTGTGTGTAGGTACATACATACCGGACTGTTCTGCATCAGGCAGCCCAGCAGCAGACCGACGTAGGATGCTATGATGCTGTGTGTGTGTGTGTGTGTGTGTGTGTGTGTAGGTGTAGGGTTAGGTGTGTAGGTGTGTGTAGGTACATACA
>NW_014580746.1:5269-10137 GCF_000485595.1 Priapulus caudatus
AGTACTACTACTATATATATATATATATATATATATATATATATATATAAGCTTGCTAAGCACTCTAGTTGCCCTAGTAATACATCTTAGCATCAAGAGTCAAACAATTTTTGCTTCATCCGCACAATCACATTAAACAGTCTTTGATGGGTCATTAAAAGCTAAAGTGAAGTGAAAGTGAACTTAGCTGAATCCCACGATTTAGCTTCATTTTACGTCCGACACAGCAAGATGTGAGAATAAACTACCCTGGCAGTCTCTAAAATATAATCGTAAGCGTAGTATAAACGAATATATTAAAAAATTAAATAATCAATTGCCAATTAAAAATACACTGTAAAGCGTAAATTAAATTGCAGCACATTCAGCACAGATCCGGCCCCCTAGCGGCAAAATAAAATCGGTGGTGCGCGCACCGAGTCTATGGTTAGAGACAACGACCCTGACGCACACTGCAGTACAGACAAGCCAAACACTACCGGCATTCACAATATGCGTAAACATTACAAATGGTAGCAATTAAAATATAATACAACAGATTCCACCGGCGCCGACAACAACACCAACGTTGTACACGTAAAAAAATGTAGAAATACCATGCACGAGCCTCGACATGATAATCACAGCATATTGTGCGCTAGTGCTAACGACTGCAATAAAACGCTATATAGTATTTACATGTACATGGGTATTACATGTAAATTAAAGTAATACACTGGACTCTAGCATGTATATTGAGCAATGTTAGAGGATAGCTGATTAAGTGCCAGTATATCGGCATGGAAGAGCAAAGAGGAATATATATATATATAGCACTTTCACGTGGAGGCACATACAGGCCAAGCCTGTTCCCCGCGAAACCTAACACAACTTACACGTTGCGATGCTACGTGTAGTACATAGGCTCTTAAGTTCANAGAGGATAGGGAAGCGAGAGACGAGAGAAGAGACGAGAGAGAGCGAGACGAGAAGAGAGAGAGAGAGAGAGAGAGAGAGAGGAGGGGGAGAGCGAGAGCACGAGACGAGAGATGAGAGAGACGGAGAGAGAGAGAGAGATGGAGAGCCGAGAGAGAGAGAGAGACGACAGAGAGAGGAGAGAGAGAGAAGAGAGAGAGAGAGAGATGAGAGAGAGAGGAAGGAGAGCGAGAGAGAGAGAGAGACGAGAGAGGGGGGACAGACAGCGAGAGAGAGGAGAGCATAGGGCGGGGAGAGCGAGAGAGAGAGAGAAGAGACCAGGAGAGGGGAGAGAGAGAGAGGGGGAGAGCGAGAGAGAGAGAGAGAGAGAGAAGCACGAGAGGAGCGCAGAAGGATGAGAGACGAGAGCGAGAGAGACGAGGACAAGGAGAGAGAGAGGGGGGGGGAGCGTGAGAGAGAGAGCAGAGAAGGGTAGAGGCGAGAGGGGTAGAGCGAGGAAGAGAGAGACGAGAGAGAGAGACAAGAATAGGAGAGGAGAGGAAAGAGTAAGAGAGAGAAGAGAGAAGAGAGAGGGAGAGCGAGCGGAGCATGAGCGACGAGAGAGAGAGAGAGAGAGAGAGCGAGAGAGAGAGAGCAAGAGAGAGAGACGAGAGAGACTTAGACGAGAGGTAATGCCAATCATGATACAAACGTAATACGAAACAAGCCAGAAATAAATCGGCTTCGAAAAAAAAACAAAATTGGACTGGATCAACGGTTGGTGATGAGAGAGAGAAGAGAAGACGGGGGGGGGGACGTCCATATTAAAACTCAACACTCGTATCATCTACCCTTTAGGTAGAAGATTAGACGTACTAAGATCGTCAGTCGCCCGACCAACTCGAGGGCCCGCAGGCCTTCCGCGTGTACTAACAGCGACGCGATGTTTTGTGGGGTGTCAACTTCCCCCGGCGTAGAGAGAGGCTGCCGCTACGTGGCAAGCAACTAGTCCTTCGTATGCACTCCGTCATACACAGTAGCAGAGACTGACGAAACGACAAAAAAATCGTGTAACATCAAGTTGAATGGTGGCAGCCGCCCTAGCGAATGAAGCGGCCACACAAACATCTGGCAGTGGTGACGAGACGTGGATTGTACGTTGTAACATAAACACGTCTCTCATCGTTAATTCTAATATTTGGAACTGGAGTTTAATTAATACATCCTGAATCTAGAAGGTCAGATGTTAGTCCTCAAGTAGATTTTTCTCTATTACACGGCTATACATTTAATTGTTACATGCAAAACGATCATTCACGATCCGTATCACAGCTAGACAAGCACACTACACTACAATACATCCACAATGCGTCCATGTCACACGGTAGACTGGGCAAAAGTCGGATTTAATGATTCCTTAGTCTGTGACCGGATTTGTGAGAGCTTGTTTTGCTACAACAATAATAAAGAATAAACGACGAATATAGATTCCATATTTTACTCAAGCGATACAGTTAACACATTACTTGGCTAAAGAAGCGTAATCACAAGTGCTGGAGCTTCACAATTTCGATCTGCTGTTTCTAAGTTGGGAGTGCAGGATGGTACTGACTTCTTATCAGAGATGTAACTGCATCTTTCTACCTCTAAATTTTGACTTGCCCTGTTTTAATAAAGTGGAAGAATCGGGGAAGGCATATGGAAAATAAGGTCAAATACAGAGCAGTTTGAATTTTTTATAGCAAAATATTCAGCAGTGTTGGTTTACGTTTGATATTTGCCATAAGCAATACATGATATATTTACGCTGGCAGCGAGTAAATATTTTCAACGATTTTTGTTTATGTATATTTCGTGAAACCAGCTCTGTACATGTAAACGACGCCATGAGTCACACGACGAGAACAGCGAAGCAAGTTTTTACTAATTCCCAATACTAGTAATAGTTGATTTTTAAAGTAGGTACAGCATAGTCACATTTCAAGCAGCCAGTGATTTTTACCTTGTCAGCTGGACACATAAATTGAGATGCCTCAAATGAATCCTCGCAAATTACAGACTAATTTCATGGCTTCCTTTTAAACCGTCAATGGTCGCTCTTCTTATTTGCAGATCCACTTCCGAAGTCGAAGTACATATCAGCTAAGTGTCCATGTAATGATGTGGTGTATTAATTATTTACAAATTGCCATATCGTTTAACTTGTATGTTTCACAGAACATAATTGGCAGCAGAAATTACACAGATCGCCGAACCAACTTTACAGGGTCAGAAATTAGAAAAAAAATTCTGGTACGGTGCAGTACCAGCATCAAATCGGTATCACGAAAATAATTCTCGGACTGCACAGCAGTTTATGATACCAAGCACTAAGTGTTCTAGATGATAAGATCGCACACAATTTTGTCTTGTTCTCAGAATAATCAAAATTGTAGATAAATTCCAATTCAGCATATCAAGAAGCAAAAAAGCGTGCTCTCCAATCCAGCTCAATTGGCTGATTTCCCTGCCTATGCACTACCTGCGAACGTAGTGGCAGCACTGCATGGAAGTGACGTGGGCACGCAGGAACAGGAGCAGACCAAGGACTAAAATAACTCTATATTTAGCTCGCTGGGCTAGACTAGATTCCAACGCTCTCTCTCTCTCTCTCTCTCTCTCTCTCTCTCTCTCGCTCTCCCCCTCTCGCTCTCTCTCTCCCTCTTTCTCTCGCTCTCCATCCTCTCTCTCTCTCGCTCTCATCACCAACCGTCGCATCTCAATCTTAGATCCATCAAGCCGATGTATTTACATCCTATGTTGTATTACGTTGTATCAGATGGCGTTATCTCTCTCTCTCTCTCTCTCTCTCTCTCTCTCTCTCTCTCTCTCTCTCTCTCTCTCTCTCTCTCCACCCTCTCTCTCTCTCTCTTTCATCACCAACCGTCGCAATCTCGATCCTAGATCCATCAAGCCGATGTATTTACATCCCATGTTGTATTACGTTGTATTAGATGGCATTATCTCGTCGCTTAAAGGACAATTGAAGTCAAATTTCATAACTTCTGTAACGTTTTTATACATAAAAATACATTTAATAACGTATTCCATTTAAAATCCGGCGCCCAATTAGTAATAAACACTTGAATATTAATCTAGGTCATGTGACGTCACGGACCATTCTGAACGACGACGTCACGCTCACAGGCACTTGGAACGTCTCAATAAAAGAAATAATGGTAAATAAACACGAAATGTACCAAAGTCTTAATGCTTCTCTATACTCTATTTCGCCTATAATCATCTGTAAATGCCGGTCTAATGCTCATCTGCACACACAAGTACACCGCACGCCCGCCCTGTGCTGCGTGCACAAACAACATGAATAAGAGAGTTCCCATTGGCTTCTCCCATTGGCTTAAGAGAGATCCCAGTTCCACTCTCTTATTCATGTTGTTTGTGCACGCAGCACAGGGCGGGCGTGCGGTGTACTTGTGTGTTGCAGATGAGCATTAGACCGGCATTTACAGGTGATTATAGGCGAAATAGAGTAGAGAAACATTAAGACTTTGGTACATTTCGTGTTTATTTATCATTATTTTTCTATTGAGACGTTCCAAGTGCCTGTGGCCACGCTAAAGCTGAGTGTTGTGATGGAGACAGAAAGCGATAATTTCAATGATTCTAGTGATTACTCAGATAATCATAATATTTATAGTGATTTACCAGTTGGATATAGGGTTGAGCCTGAATATACACATGAAGAAATTGAGGAGAATCGTCCGAAAAAGCAACGTGACGAGTCGGCACAAACTTCTCAAGAATCAGAACAGTCACAACATGGCGGAATGAAAGCTTCGGTACCCGATAGGACTGTAGACAAATACTGGTGTTCTTGTAGTGTTTGTGAATTAATGAGTACGGCACCTGAATGTATATGCTGCCATGAGAATGAGATCAGGGTTATTGTAGACCAGTTTGACGCTATACCAGGT
>NW_014580746.1:14468-14785 GCF_000485595.1 Priapulus caudatus
AACAGGTACCTATACGCCCGCGAGAACGCACGCACGCACATAACAGATAGCTATATACGCCCGCGAGAACGCACGCGCATAACAGGTACCTATACGCCCGCGCGAACGCACGCGCATAACAGAAGCTATATACGCCCGCGAGAACGCACGCACATAACAGGTACCTATACGCCCGCGAGAACGCACGCACGCGCATAACAGGTACCTATACGCCCGCGAGAACGCACGCACGCACATAACAGGTACCTATACGCCCGCGAGAACGCACGCACGCACATAACAGGTACCTATACGCCCGCGAGAACGCACGCACGCCA
>NW_014580747.1:0-2500 GCF_000485595.1 Priapulus caudatus
AGAGAGAGAGAGAGAGAGAGAGAGAGAGAGAGAGAGAGAGAGAGAGAGAGAGAGAGAGAGCGTGAGCGAGCGGGGGCGGCTGCCGATTGGCGGCCAAGACACTACGTTAAGGTGGTGCGCGCGTCGCCGCCGCTACAGAACCGTATATAGAGATATACGGCTCTCCGTCTCTATATACGGCTCTCCGTTTCTATATACGGCTATGCGTCTCTATATACGGCTCTCCGTCTCTATATACGGCTCTCCGTTTCTATATACGGCTCTGCGTCTCTATATACAGCTCTCCGTCTCTATATACGGCTCTCCGTCTCTATATACNATGTGTGTGTGTGTGTGTGTGCGCGCGCGCGTGTATATTTGTGTGTGTGCGCGCGTCGTGCGTGCGTGTGTTTGTGAGTGAGTGAGTAGGCGAGCGAGCAATGATGAGTGAGTTAGAGGTCATCTAGCGGTCATCATCAGCTACCATGCACCATGCATACATGCTTGTCATCTGACGCAGCGCCTAGGTGCTGAGACGGCAGCTGATCGCCTGCAGACACCACCTTTGTCTCGTCCTCCTCCGCTCCTCCTCCTCCTCCTCCTCCTCCACCTCCTCCTCCTCCGCCGCTTCCTCCTCCTCCTGCTGCTGCCCCGCTCTGGTCGGCGCTGTGCTTGTGCGCGGACTCGCGCCTAGCGGCGATGCGAGCGCCCTCTGACATTCGTCTGCGCATCTCGATCAGGGACTCTTCCGTCAGCAGCCGGAATGGGCCCGTGTCGAAATGTCGTTGCTCGCCCATTGCCTACGACTCCACCTAGCCGACTCGTCGCTAGCAACATGAAGCAGCTGCGAGAAAGAGAAAAGAAGACGCGTTAGTAGGTGTGTGTGGGTGGGTGGGTTGAATGGGGGGGGGTTGTGGTGTAGGGGGGAGGGGTTGTGTGTGTGAGCGTGTGTGTGTTGGGGGTGTATGTGTGCGCGCCTCTGGCTGATTAAGGGGAAGGGTACGAGGCTGAGGAGTAGGTGCGAGATGTGGGGATGAGGTAGGATAGGTTGGGTGTGCAAGCGAAGCAGGGTTGAATCTTAATATCTAATGTATAATAGCTTATTATACAATTCATAGCTAATGAATATCTTATTATCTAATCATTGATTCATTCTTCACGTGATCCGATCCTCTTTATACTCCCGTGTCTCCCCCTCCCTTCTCTCTCGCCATACACACTCTCTCGTTTCCTCCCCTCTCTTTCTCTCACCTTTCCTCCCCTTCTTCCCATCCGCCCCATCTTCTCCTCTCTCTTTCCTTCCCTTCTCCCTCTCCTACCCTTCCCTTTCCTATCCCTCTCCTCTCTCCCCTTCTCCCTCGCTTTATCTATCTCGACTCGCATCTACCTTCTCTCCCCTTCCTTCTCGCCCTTCTATCATCTCCCTCTCCCCTTCTCCCTACTTCACTCTCATCTACCCTCTCTCTTGATAAAGCTTGCCGAACTATAACTGATTTTACGGCCGCGGAATTGAAACCGACCGCAGCGCGGGGCGCAATCGACTCTTATTGAAAATTGCTTCTCATCGAGAATTCGAAACACCCAGAATCGGTAGAGCTTGCATGCTGCTGCATGTTGCATGCTGCTTTTTTTTGCTGCTGCTTGGTGCTGCTTTGCTTAGCGATCGCCGCGAAATCACGTGTATTTTGCTGAGAGAGACAGAGAAGAATGTGCAAGAGATTGAGAGAGAGAGAGAGAGGAAGAAAGAGAGCGAAGCAGAGAGAGCACCGAGAGAAAGAGAACGAGAGAGGAGAGAGACCCGAGATGAGAGAGAAGAAGATGAGAGCCGCGTTGGAAAGCGAGCGGGGGCGGGGGCTGGCCGATTAGGCGGCCATGACACTCACGTTAAGGTGGTCGCGCGCGTCGCCGCCGCCTACACGAACCGTAATTAATGAGAGATACGGCATCTACGTCTCTATATACGGCTCTCGTCTCTACTATACAGGCTCTGACGTCTCTACTATACAGCATCATCCGCTCTCGTATCAATTACGGCTCTACCGTCGCGATATACGCTCTCCGTCATCTATATCACGGCTCTCCGTCTCTTATATCACGGCCCTCTCCGGTCCTAAAATAATATACGCTCTCCGTCTCTATATACGGCCTCTCACGTCTCTATATACGGCCATTCCTCCGTCTTATACTTACGGCTCTGCCGTCTCTACTATCACGGCTCTCCGTCTCTATATACGTGCTCTCGCGTCTCTATATACGCGCTCTCCGTCGCATATATTACGGCTCTCCGTCCTCTATATTACGGCATCCTGCCGTCTCATATATTACGAGCTCTCCGTCCCTCAGTTCGTCATTTTAGGCATGCTGCTGCTGCATGCGAGACTGCCTGCTACTGCTGCTGCTACGTGCCTGCCTGTACTGCTGCTAGCTGCTGCTTGACTGTGCCTGACCTACTGCCTACTGCTCGCATGCTGCACTGCTGCTGCTGCTGCTTCTGCTGCTACTTCACTTGCTGCTAGCTGTG
>NW_014580747.1:7500-8690 GCF_000485595.1 Priapulus caudatus
GCAACGCGAACGAACTTTTGTAGACAGACGTTAAAGCTACATGTATGCGCCACGCAGCACGCACGCAGGAGCCACGGCACGCCACGCACGCCGTTCACGCCACGCTAGGAACACGCACGCCACGCACGGCACTGCGAATAAACGTGTAGGACAGACGCACACACGGCGGCACGCACGTACGCCACGCCACCCGTACGCCCGCAACGAGCACCGCACGCGCATGCAAAAAACTTGTAGACATCACGTACGCCAGGCCACTGCGCGCGCACGCACGCCGCCATACGCTGCGCACAAAATAGAAAAAAAAATTCTAATTCTCTAGAAGAAACAGCGCGAAACGACATGGAGTGCGACAGCAGGATAATCAGCGGACTGAATGCTTGTCGGGCATTATACTAACCACCCGCTAGGGAGCGCTGTAGCCATGCGTAACTAGGGGGCGCTGTAAGTCTGTGCTACTAGGGGCCGCTGTACGTCGCTCCCGTGTTACCAGAGGGCGCTGTACGTCGCTCCCGTGTTACCAGAGGGCGCTGTACGTCGCTCCCTGTTATTAGTGGGCGCTGTACATCGCTCCATGTTATTAGGGGGGCGCTGTACGTAGGTCCGCGTCAATAGGGGGCGTTTTGCCGTAATTTCTCGCAGCTTTCGACGTCGGCATCGTCGGCGACGTCGACAGTGGTGGCAGCACCGTAGCGTAATCGCATCGACGTGTGGCTAATAGACAGTCAGCAGCGCGAAATATATCAGCTAAATAACTAGCAGAATATCACCGATCAATGCTGCGACATACACGGGGATGTGTGCGACAGTCCTGCCATGGCAGCGTGGCCTCGCGACATACACGGGGATGTGTGCGACAGTCCTGCTATGGCAGCGTGGCCTCGCGACATACACGGGGATGTGTGCGACAGTCCTGCCATGGCAGCGTGGCCTCGCGACATACACGGGGATGTGTGCGACAGTCCTGCCATGGCAGCGTGGCCTCGCGACATACACGGGGATGTGTGCGACAGTCCTGCCATGGCAGCGTGGCCTCGCGACGCTTGCCTCACATATTTATCTCTCTGCTCCTAACCTCACCGTATGCTGGCCAGCCCTGCCATATATGGACCCTGCTATATATATATATATATATATATATATATATATTATTATTATTATTATTTATTATTATATATATGTATATATAT
>NW_014580747.1:12626-13043 GCF_000485595.1 Priapulus caudatus
ACGCGCACGCGAACGAACTTGTAGACAGACGTACGCATGCACGCACGCACGCAGGAGCACGCACGCACGCGCACGCACGCACGCAGAACACGCACACGCGCACGCGAACGAACTTGTAGACAGACGTACGCATACATGTATGCGCACGCATGCACTCACGCAGGAGCACGCACGCACGCACGCACGCAGGAACACGCACGCACGCACGCGAATAAACGTGTAGACAGACGCACACACGCAGGCGCACGTACGCACGCACCCGTACGCACGCAAGAGCACGCACGCGCACGCAAACAAACTTGTAGACATACGTACGCAGGCACGCGCGCACGCACGCGCATACGCGCGCACAAATAGAAAAAATCTAATTCTCTAGAAGAACAGGCGAATACGAACATGGAGTGCGACAGCAGGATA
>NW_014580747.1:14458-14783 GCF_000485595.1 Priapulus caudatus
CACACACACACACACACACATACACACATGCACATGCACGCACTGCACGCACGCACGCACGCACGCACACACACACACATACACACACACAGCACGCACGCACGCACGCACGCACGCATACGCACGCACGCACGCACGCACATACGCACGCACACACACGTACAGCTAGGAGATATACGGTCCCCTGCGAGCGAGCGCTTCATTGGCGTGTGATGACACGTGAAATGATTCACTCGCTGATGAACGTGATTGACAAATCACCGCGTGCGCCGACGGAGACGGAGAAACAGAGAGAAGGAGAGAGACAGAGAGAGACGGCGAGAGA
>NW_014580748.1:0-5743 GCF_000485595.1 Priapulus caudatus
CTACGCCTACTCCCTAACCCGAACCCGAACCCTAACCCTAATCCTAACCCTAACCCTAACCATAATCCTAACCCTAACCATACCAATAGTGACCAGGGTACGTTCCGGTATACCGGACCGTACCCTGGGTACGTTCCGGCAGTACCCTGGGGGACATAGACCCTATGAGCGTTAATGCGTTTCCGTCGCGTGTTCGTGCGGGCTCATGCGTCTCCGCCTGGAATAAAGCGTGCATACGATTGCGTCCGTATTTATGCGTGTCCGTCTATACCAATGTGTTAGACCATGCACGCATGCACGTACAACTGTCGGCCCCAATTTTCCCCCATGATAACACCAGAAGTGAACAATAATAGATTATAACAATCGATTATTTAATCACTCCTGATAAACGAAACACGACCGCTATGGTCGATAGGTAGATATAGTTAGATAGCAATTGATGTTAAGACGTGTATCTCTGTGGTCGGATGTGACAGCGAGGCCGGCCCTTGATCCTCCTCATGCGTCGCTACAGCCCGGCGCGTCCGGTTACCCGGTATAGCGTGTCAAAACCGCAAACGTCGGACATCGGTAGCTGTACGAGTGCCGCAGCTAAATATGTACGCTTGCATATCGTGTCCAGCAGAAGCTCGCCAACCCGACTCTCAAACGCGGCTAATAAGTTAAATACCTGCTTCAAATTAAGGCTCGCACCTGCCATGCCGAAACAGCTCTGATTGACATAAACGCCTATGACACTATATAGTTGCCTTTCCCTGACCTGTCCGCGAAGAATGTATATCACCGAACGTCAATCAGCGGAATACTATACATTTTCTTCAACATCCATGATGAGGAGTATATATACTTTCTCAACCTCTCTCTAGCACCTAACTCAGACGTGCGCACACGTACGGGCACACGCACTCGCACGCGCAACCACATGCGCGCACGAACGAACCCACGTATGCATGCACGCACGCACGTACGCACACTCACGCGCACACGTACGCACGCACACACGCATGCACGCACACACGCACGCACACACGCACGCATACACATACATCAGTAAGTCGTAAAATCGTGTACAGTTTCTTGTACGCACTACTCATCGGAATATGAGTACGTTATATGATACGATTATAATTATTATGGCTATGACGGTTAAATGGCTCACACCAGTTTTAATACGTTGTCGTTTGGTATATAATTATGAATCTCTCTCGCTCGCTCTCTCTCTTCCTCCTCTCCTCCCATCTCTATTGATCCTCGGTCTCTCTCTCGCTACTCTCCATCCTCTCTCATCATCTACTCTCTACTTACTCTTATATAGTAATTATAGATATATATATATAATATAATTATATATATCACATCTCGATCCGATAGCGAAGCATCCAACAGAACAGGACACTGTGGCCCCTAATTAATAGGATGGATAGCCGGTGTGTAATTTCTGTCTCTGTTGGCAAGGCGACGATAGCAGATGATATGTCTCACTCATGGCTTCGGTCGGTGTGTACGAGTGATTGCTGACGTAGCATGGTTATAGACTTACCCCATACTACTACAGTCATATAAGTTCCACATACATATACGTCGTTGGGAAGCGCCAAGAGTCCCCTAGCTGTGGGTCCTGTAGACTCTGGGAGTCAGTCTAACATAAAAACGTTGGCTCTCTCACAGCTTTCGGTAAAAGTATATCAGGAGTAGATAATAGGATTCAGGATATCAGGAT
Organism: Priapulus caudatus; assembly: GCF_000485595.1. Taxonomy (NCBI): domain Eukaryota; kingdom Metazoa; phylum Priapulida; class Priapulimorpha; order Priapulimorphida; family Priapulidae; genus Priapulus; species Priapulus caudatus. Next base: position 1,724 of record NW_014580748.1, read on the forward strand.
ATCAGGATATCAGGATATCAGGATATCAGGATAGATAATAATTATCCCTATTATCTACTCCTGAGTATATGTATCGTCGTCGCTAGCCATAATTCCGGATGACCTGTTCGTTTACGTGCCATAATAGTCTTACTGCTGATCACTGCGGCTTCCCTCAAACTCAATTTATCACCATTTTGAACTTTGCGCCATTTGGTTGTCGTCATTATACATATATATATATATATATTATTATATATATATATATATATTATATATATATATATACATCATTGATACAATAGGCGGAATCAATCAGTTCACCTTATGAGAAGCAGTAGCAACGCGCGATGCAGGCGGCAGATCAACGAAGCAGCAGCGGTAAGTAGGTGCAGTAGCAACAGCAGGTCAGTAGCAGCACATCAGAGGCAGCGCAGCAGCAGTAGCAGCATCCAGCAGCGGCAGTAGCTAGTGTGCAGTAGCAACAGCGTGTCATGCGCAGGCATCATCACAGCAGGCCGAACGCAGTAGTTGTAGTAGTAGAGTGTGTGTAGGAGTGTAGGCAGCAGCGTAGAGACAGGACAGATAGTTTAGCAGTAGCGGTACATTAGCAGCGGGCGGCAGTAGCAGTAATATAGCAATATCAGAAGCAATAAAACGTACAGCTGCAGTAGCAGTACGAGGGCATGAATCACGTCGCATTGCCGCAGTTAGATGTACAACGAAAGTAGAAGCAGGTGTACGTAATTAGAATATCTCTGTATCTTGTGTATATGTAGTAGTGTAAGTTAGTAGTAGTAGTAAGTAGTAGTAGTAGTAGTGTAGTGTGTAGTAGTAGTAGTAATATTGAATATAATATTACTGATTTATATGGGCTGTTACATGTAGATATGTTCACGTGAGCTTACAAGTGTTATAAAAGCGGTGCAAACATGTAAAATATGAGATCTTAAACGTCAATATATAACAGTTCATAATAGAATCAATCATGTGTCCTATTGTTATGTCTATGTGTTAATGCCAATGTTATAGATGAGTTTTGCTAGCGCGTTTAAAGATTCCAGGTATTTTCATCGATATTGCTGGTAGTTATTCCATAATTTTGAGGCCGCTGTGAAAATGCTCGCTACAGTTAGGAACGTTTTTAAGCTGGTGGTCAATTAAATTTGGTTACCAGAGCGCGACCGTACCGATTATGGTTCTTAATGGTGATAATTCCCTGATTATAATTGGGGTGACTACATGTATTATGCCTTAAAAGTGATGGTAGTATTTTAAACTCTATACGGAAATAGGATGGCAGCATGGAATGATATAAACAGGTGATATATGATATTGCACATGCAGATAGCGAGCGCGTGCCATTTTGGAGCTCGCTGTAAATTATTCAGTTGTACGCTGGCAGCCTAAGATTAAACTATTGCAGCAATCAACACGACTAGTATGAATGGTGAATTAGTTTTGTTGATTCCGTGAAGACTTTCGGAGTCTTCTATATTATTATGAAGATGGAAATGGACTGCCAATTTGGAAAAATGAGTCTCCATCGTAGCACGAATTCGCGAACAAGCAACATTGCGGTAGAGTAGTAGTATAGTAGTAGTAGTGTAAGTAGTAGTAGTAGTATAGTGTAGAGTAAGTAGTGTAGTAGTGCAGTTAGTAGGTAGTAGTGTAGTAGTAGTAGTTAGTGTAGTGTAGTAGTAGTGTAGTAGTATAGCAGTAAGTGTAGTAGCAGCAGCAGTAGTGTAGCAGTGTAGTAGCAGTAGTGGAGTGTAGTAGTAGTAGATAGTAGTAGTGTAGTAGTAGTAGTAGTCGTCGTAGTGTAGGAGCGGAGCAGCAGCGCGCGTAGTGTTGCAGTAGTATAGCGAGTAGTAGTATAGTAGCAGTAGCATAGTAGTAGTAGTGTACTAGTATGAGTAGTAGTAGATAGTAGTAGTAGTAGCTAGCGTATGCAGCAGTAGCAGCGCAGCAGCGTGAGTGTAGCAGCAGCAGCCGCAGCAGCAGATAGTAGTCGCAATTAGAAGCCGAATGGCTCTCGCGTTACTATGTGCTCTTTGAGTTTACATTTCGTTCTCTTATTCTGTTCTCTTGTGTAAAAGGAGAGCTCAAACGCTTGTTTCGACACACCCGCACGAGCACTCACTGCGTTGTATACGTTCGTGGCGATGCGCTGATGCACTGAAACACCGGCAATAGCGAACGATTTCTTTTTCGATTAATGTTATTTTATATTTACGAGAGGGATAGAATCATGTCAGCAATCATGAGCAAGCAGCAATAGCAGCATACCCTGCTGCTATAGCAAGAGAATAACACAAGGTCAAAGGTAATAGAAGGTGTACGTGATTAGGAGATCTCTGGTATATTTTTATTATTATTATTATTTATTATTATGAATGTTATTGTAATCACATCTATATCGTCTTACATATTCTTCTCATATCTCTCATCTAATCTCATCATCGTCTCTCTCATCTTATCATCGATCTAATCATTATACGTATATTTTTTTGGCTTTAATAAAATTACGTTCATAAACGTGAGATATGATCTTGCAAAGCTGCTCACCCGAACGCGTAATCTGCTGAAAATAGTTATGTCGTAGCTTTCCCTGAAGAACCGAAGGAACTATAAGAAGTTTTTATGCTGAAAGGGTATAAGTGTTTTACGACGTAAGTTCGTAACGATAATGCGAACTATAGTATAGGGTCAGAGAAAGTAGAAGACTTCGCGCGAGTCGTGTACATTTTTACTGCGTTCGTCCATCAGCGTTATAGACGCCAAAAAACGCAAACGAGCTCCCGAATTCACGAGCGCGCTATAAGCTGCAGACGATTCGGGTTTCACTAGCGATCTAGAGACGTGAAACCGCACAGACTGACACCCCGTTGCCACTTTTTACCACGCCGACCACCTGCCTGCGAACAGCAGTAAATCTGGAGCGAATCTGTGACTTTATATTGCATTGTGGATGAATTTCATAGCGGTGTGGCAGTTGTGGCCAGTTTTTTTTTTAATGAAAGAAATGGCAGAAATCTACGACACGTCGATAATTTTATAGCCGTGATTTACTGAATATGCTCCTGCAATCATTGACGGCCTGCTGAACGGCGATAACGTAGCAATACGCTCGTATTAAAAATAGTCAAATATGATTTAATAATAATAATAATAATAATAATATTAATAATAATAATAATGATGAATAGTATTTCTCTGTCTAAACCAATATTATAAATTCGTCCCGTAATAGGGCGTCAGTTGTCTACAGTGCAGGTCGCACGGTTGCAAGTCACCAGCTGTATACGTGATGTATGGGGAACCCTGGATCTATAATCCTCGGTCGTTGTTTGGTTTAGGGTCGTTGGTTGGAGCGGTCGTGGTCTAGGTTTTAAGTAGAGGGATAGGTGATAACTATTTTGTTTTAATCAATTTTTTTATTTTTATGTATTTATATGTCTATGTATTTTTTATTTAATTTTTCACTTGTATTGTTTAAGTTCTTTAAATTTTTTTTCCCAATTTTGATGTAGGCTATGTGGCTTTTCCTATGGTTGAGGATGCACAGACAGAGTGGAGGAGGAAGAAGAAATGAATCTTAACTATTTCAGGTCATTCACCTTCGAGACTTATCACAAAATTTCGTAGTAGGACTAAAGAACTGTATCATGTCATTGTCGTCCAATCTTCGGCGCAGAAATAGTCTACGCCGGAGAAGGAATCAAAAGTGTTTCTGCCCACTTGCGTAAAAGTGCTCTCATATTAGGGCCCAATGGTTGTGGCGAGTTGGTAATGTAAGTGAACCCCGGTTGGGTGAAAATCGCATAGATTGTACTAGAAAACATTATTATTTTAATGCAAACATAAATTTGATTTACTTCGTGAATTGTCAATATTCAGACACACATACAGACGCACAAACACACACACACACACACACACACACACACACACACACACACACACACACACACACACACACACACTACACACACACACACACACACACACACACACACACACACACACACACACACACAC
>NW_014580748.1:6516-12514 GCF_000485595.1 Priapulus caudatus
CCCGAACCACACACAAACCTACCACAACGAAATAGTAAGGGAAGTAAAGGTAAGGAGAGACGAGAGCATGCGTGCGTGTGCGTGCGTGCGTACGTGCGTGCGTGTATGAGTGAGTGATTGAGTGAGTGAGTGTGTGTGTATGGGTGTGTTTCTATGTGTATGTGTATGTGTGAGTATGTGTGTGTATGAATGCATGTATTGTGTGTGTGTGTGTGTGTGTGTGGGAGTGTGCGTGCGCGAGTGTGTGTGTGTGTGCGTGTGCGTGCGCGTGTGTGTGTGAGAGAGAGGGAGAGTGGGGAGGTGAGGCGTTGGAGAACATAGCGTTGAGTAAGCTCGCTCACTACGGCGCTCCGCCGCGGCTGCGGTTTATTTACACGGCGGCTTTCCGTCGGCTATGTAACGAACGAAACTCACAGAAATAAATTGTCTGCGCCTAATTGCGAGAAACATTTACACCGACTTGAATCAGAGCCAACACGGTGATGGACCATTGTGGTGTTATGTCCCGGGAGGAGGGAAGCATTCATCACTAGAACCGTAGGTAAAGCTGTCAAGAAGGTCTCCGGAGACTTGGATGTGTCCACGTATTCTAGCAGCTAGTGGCGCAGTCTGTTACTGTTTGTATGAAGAATGGAAGATAAAATTGTTCTGCGGTGTTGTGTTCTACTGTAAAACATCTAGAGAGCTTTTTGGCTTGGCTCATATTTTATATTTGCAGTCTCGAAGTCCGCGAAGAAAGGTTTTCTAAAAACTTTAATTTTTCTTTTTACATTTTAGTGGTTTTAGGAAATTTTCATCAGGAACTAACCAATCGACCACTTTGTAGAAGGCTGTGAGTTTGGTGACCACGTGTCGTGAAGCTATGGTTGGAATGCTGGGTAATCTAGCCATTATTAAGAGCTATCGCGTTTAGAGCACCCACTCGTTTTAAGTCGGTCGTGTCTCCGAGAACCAAACGAGAGCTGGTCGTGATAAATTCTCGGTTTAGTAGATAGTGAAAGGTTTTCGCATTAGGCTAGGCGGTGTTACGTGATTATATGATCACATATATTCGCCGTATAGTGCCGTTGACTGTCCGTGCGAGTGCGTGCATGCGCGCGTGCGTGTATGTGTGTGTGCGTGCTGCGCGTGTGCGTGCGTGTGTACGTGTGTGTGCGCGTGTTTGTGGGTGCGTGCGTGCGTGCGTGTGTGTGTGTGTGTGTGTGTGTGTGTGTGTGTGCTTATATTGTGTTGTGTTGTGTGTGTGTGTGATGTGTGTGTGTGTGTGTTTGTATGTGAGTTGTGTGTGGGCTGTACATGTGCGCGTGCGTGTATGGGTGTGTGCGTGTGTTGTGGCTCGTTGTGCGTTGCGTGCGATGCGTCGTCGCGTCGTGGCCCGCGTGTGTGCGCGCGTGCGTGGAACGCCTCCGTGTGTGTGTGCGCGCGTCTTGGGGTGCTGCTGCTGTGTTGTACGTGGCAGCGCGCGGTGTGGTGCGTGTGTATACTTTACCCAAAGGTCGCACGGAGCCACTAAAAGCGGAACGTCGTGAGTAAGAGTTTGTCTGATTAGATGTCAATCACAGACCTGACAGCTTACGGACAACAGCTACAGATTTCACTGCTGTAGACCTACGTCTACTAGAGACTTACGTGCAATGTTCGTGTTTGTATACGGAGATTAGCATGTAATCAGTGGCAGCGTTCACGCTTCGGCTTCCCATCATTTCCCGCTAAAGGAGCGACGGCTAGCACGGCGCGCCGTGTTAGTAGAACCTCATCTGATATGCAACGAAATTATAGCTGTCGTTGGCAGCAGTTACGCACATTTCCGTGAGAAATGTTCCAGAGACGTGAATTAAATTCGAATTTTCTCCAAGGTACGGTTAGTTCCTCTGCAAGGTCGGTCCGCACCTATACTCTGAATACCCCGTCTCCACGAGCGTGTTCTATGTCGGATCGTCGACGTTGTAGATTTCTTCGGCTCTGCTACACGTTATACACTGTGATTAGTATGGCATAAGATTATTGGTGGCGCTGATTCGGATACACATTTCGTATGTTGGACGCTATCATCTTGACGCTATGAAATTGGAATAGCGCATCGGGCAGCCATCCCACGTACAAGAGCACACATTGGCGCGCATGATGCCCTACTGATGACATTATATCTGCAGCACCAGCCATAGGTAAAGCAAGGCCAGGCGCGTTCAGGCGCGTAATAATATAGAAAGGCGAGATGCACCGATACTACTTTCACAGCCAGCACACATCTCTGCTTCGGTTCGATGCCGGGATTCCCGTGGGCGATCTTGATGCACTGGTGAAAACCTACAGCATCACTCTTTCAAAACTGCTAGAATTCTTAACAGGATGCTTAACATCATTCAGGACCGCAGGGTGAACAAATTCATAGGGGGGGAGGCAAATCTCATGACTCAATTAACTGTGTGATGATGAGCGACGGGCGTAGCTCTTGATCGACGTCCATGGTGTAGTAGGGGTGGGTATGAGACAAGGTTTTCACGGATCAGTGACCAAAAAATCACGTTAGGGTTATTTACGATTATTAGCTAAGCATATTTTATAATTTTGCTCCAACATCTAGGGGAGCAGCTGCCCCCTTGCCCCCTCACAGAAGCTACGGCCCTGGCATTAAGCTCTACTCGATGGTAAATCTGCGTGGCGAAGGCAGGTTGGTCACGTTGCTTCGTCGGTGCAGAGTGAATGAGCGCGAAGGGAAAAGAATACGTAGAAAAGATCTCATCATGCTGCTTATAGATTCTGTAGCAACAGTTAAAACCTTGTTTATGGGTGAATCAAAACACGATATCTGCGCAAATATTATTCCTTAACACAAATAATATAGTAATTAATATTACCCACAATATATATACACGCGCGTATGTGTGTGTGCGTGCTGCGCGCGGCGCGCCGTGTGTGTGTGTGTGTGTGTAGTGTTGTTGGTGTGTGCTGTGTTGTGTGTATGTTGTCGTGTGTGTGTGTGTGTGTGTGTGTGTGTGTAGGTGTGTGTGTGTGTTGTGTGTGTGTGTGAGGTGTGTAGGTGTGTGTTCGTGTGGGTGTGTTGGCTGCGCGCGGTTGGGTGTGTGGCGTGTGTGTGTGGTGTGTGTTGTGTGTGTAGCTGTGTGTGTGTGTGGTGTGTAGGTTGTGTGTGTGTGTTGTGTGGTGTGTGTGTTGTGGTGCGCGCGCGTGTGTGTTGTGACGTGCTGTTGTGTGTGTCGACAGTGTGTGTGTGTGTGTGTGTTGTGTGTAGGTGTGTGTGTGTGTGGTGTGTGTAGTTGCGCGCGTGTGGTGTGTGCGCGCGTTGTGTTATGTGTGTGTGTGTGTGTGTGTTGTATGGTGTGCTGTGTGTTGTGTGTGTGTGTGTGTCGTGCGCCGCGCTTGTGGGTGTGTGCGTGTGTGTGTGTGTGTGTGTGTGTGCGTGCGTGTGTGGTGTGTGTGTGTGTGTGTGTGTGTGTGTGTTGTGTGTACGTAGTGCGTGCGTATTGTGTGTGTGTGTGTGTACGTGTGTCGTGCGTATTGTGTGGTGTGTGTGTGTGTGTGTGTGTGTTGTGTGTGTGTGTGTGGTTGTGTGTTGTGTGTTGACTTGTCTGTGTACAACTAAACGAGGCACAATATGGCCTTTTCTGTGCTTACCCACTTCCTAATATTCACTTCTTGATAAAGTTAATGAACGGTACAAAACGGATATTAAAGCAAAACGAAGCTACGTCGGCACACACACGATACGATTTCACTCGCTAACAAGAAACGGTCGACCTTTTTCTCAGCGACTATGTTGATACACGATGCCCATCATAGTATTGCTAGCATTAAGACTGATTCTTGGCGATGTATAAAGCTATTGCGGTCATTCTGAGGATTGAACATCTGACCAGCAGCTGACACGAATATCCGGCGGAATGACGAAGGATAACGATGGAATATCTCGCAATAGATAAAATCTGCGCTTATTCGCAACACCTCAAACATGAACATAATGTTACCAATAGCGAGTTCGAACACTGTTAAGTGACAAAGTATCGACGGCCATTCCCAGTGGCGTCTTTTTCATCTTCACAACATTAGAAAAAGGCGAACGAGTCTGGACACGGTTGTTGATTTTCTAATTAATATTTTTATTCTTGATACACAACGCTACTATCCATCCATGCATCCTATCATCCAATCAATCAATCGCCATCCATTCCATCAATCACATCCTACATCCATTCAATCCATTCATCCATCCATCCATTTATTCATCACATCCATCCATCTCATCCAATCCAACTTCCATCCATCCATTCCATCCATCGCATTTCATCGATTTCCATCCATGCATTTGGCATGCAGCTGCATGCATGCATGCACTGCATCCATACATAACATACATTACATTACATACATCACATTACATACATACATACATACATACATACATACTGACCTACATACATACAATAACATAATACATACATACATATCATACATACATTTAACATGCATACATAGATACATACATACCTACATAATACATACTACATAATCATACCATACATACATAACATACATACATACATTACATTACATACATAATACATAACATCAATTACATACGCAAATACCATAATTACATACATACCATACATACATATACATACATTACATACCATACATAGCATAATAGCATAATACTATCCTACATTACATACATACATACCATACATACATTACATCATACATACATACTATAATACATACATACATACATATATACATACTATACATAGCATTCATTATCATACATACTATACAATAATACATAACTATACATACATACGATACATACATAACTATACATTATCATTACATACATACTTTGCATGCATGCATGCTATGATGCATGCATGATTGCATGCATGCGATGCTATGACATACATGCATGCATGCATTGATACATTCATACGCAACATACATACATACATACATACATACCATACATACATTACATACATACATACATACATTACATATCATACATACCATACATACATACCATACATACATACATACTATACATACATACATACACTTACCATATAATACATACAATACATACATACTAATACATACGATCGCATTTATTTCGACTGCGTGAATCGAATCGATTCGATGCTCGTGAATCGAATGTATCGATGCCCCGTGAAATCGAATGATTCGATGCGTTGAATCGAATGATTTCGCGAGCGTGAATCGAATGATGATTCGGAATCCTTCGATTCGCATCGAATCTTCTCTNTACATACATACATACATACATACATACATACATACATACATACATAAATACATACATACATTCATCCATTTATTAATTGAATGAAATAACACAACTCGACATCGATGACCGATATGAATATCAAATGCAACGCCAAGTCTAAGCAAAAGAAAACTCCGGACGTGTGAACTTTAACTTCATATACTGTATACCACCACTAGCTATGTGATTGGAACATCAAGAGCCTGTGTACATAAAACCCGCATGTTTGATGCGTGCGCGTATCCACGTCGCACTATATGCTCGCACCTCTCCACTTTGGGGACTTGTTCTAGCACACATCTACATACACATTTCCCTAGGTGGATCAGCCTGCACTCGGCGCATTATGCACTTGCTTGTCTGCTCTAGCGCGTACATACCAACGAATATCTGCATGACTGCCTCTAGGAAGGCCGCCACCGCACAACCTATACCCATCTCCTCCCTCTCTCCCTCTCTTCGTCTCTCTCTCTCTCTCGCTCTCTTTCTCTGCGTTTTTCTCCCTTTCTTTTTCTCTGTCTCTCTCTATCTTTCACTTTCCTTCTTGTTTTCCTTCTCTCTCTCTTTCTCTCTCCCTTTCCCTCTCGTTCTATTCCTCGATCTCTCTCTCTCTCTCTCTCTCTCTCTCTCTCGATCTGTCTGGCTCTCTCTGCCTCTCTCTCACTCTCCAACTCACTTTCTCTCTCTTTCTCTCTTTCT
>NW_014580748.1:13349-14776 GCF_000485595.1 Priapulus caudatus
CTCTCTCTCTCTCTCTCTCTCTCTCTCTCTCTCTCTTTCGCTCGCTCTTTCTGCCTCTCTCTCTCTCTCTCTCTCTATCTCGCGTTCTCTCTCTTTCTTTCTTTTTCTCTCTTTCCCCTCTCTTTCTTTGTTCTTCTCTCCTTCTCTCTCTCTCTCTGTCTATCTTTCTCTTCTAATCTCCCCCTCTCTCTTTCTCTTTCTGTCGAACGTGCCCTATAGTGCTGCGAACACGGTAATAGATTTTCTCCATTAGATCAGAATAAAATATAGATGTCTAATATCAGTATATGGCCACCATGAGCGATCAATGCGTGCCTACCATAGCAATAATATAGATAGACCTATGGTGCCGACATGGTGTAACGTGGTTGAAACATCACCGTATAATGCCGTCTTGTTCCTCATGCTGTTCTGTATCCTCGAGGCCCTGTTCCGCATCTGAACTGATTATGATGAAACTCATCGGATTTTGCGTGCGTTATTTACCAATATTTTGACGCATTTTTACGTTGTTTACCTATGTTATTGATGCATTGTTTGCGTTGTTTACCAATATTGTTGATACATTTTTGTTTTGTTTACCTATGTTATTGATTTAGTGTTTGCATTGTTTACCCATGTTGTTGGTTCATTGTTTGTGTTGCTGATTAACTATGTTGTTGATGCATTGTTTGCGTTGTTTACCCATGTTATTGATACATTGTTTGCGTTGTTTACCCATGTTATTGATACATTGTTTGCGTTGTTTACACATGTTATTGATGCATTGTTTGCGTCGTTTGCCTATGTTATTGATGCATTGTTTGCGTTGTTTACCCATGTTGTTGATGCAATGTTATCGTTGTTTACACATGTTATTGATGCATTGTTTTTGGTTTTTACCCGTGTTATTGATGCATTGTTTGCGTTGTTTATCTATGTTGTTGATGCATTGTTTGCGTTGTTTATCCATGTTGTTGATGCATTGTTTGCGTAGTTTACCCATGTTATTGATGCATTGTTTGCCTTGTTTACCCAGGTTATGGATACATTGTTTGCGTTGTTTATCCATGTTATTGATGCATTGTTTGCGTTGTTTATCCATGTTATTGATGCATTGTTTGCGTAGTTTACACATGTTATTAATGCATTGTTTGCGTAGTTTACCCATGTTATTAATGCATTGTTTGCGTAGTTTACCCATGCTATTGATGCATTGTTTGCGTAGTTTACCCATGTTATTGATGCATTGTTTGCGTTGTTTATCCATGTTATTGATGCATTGTTTGCGTAGTTTACCCATGTTATTGATGCATTGTTTGCCTTGTTTACCCATGTTATTAATGCATTGTTTGCGTAGTTTACCCATGTTATTGATGCATTGTTTGCCTTGTTTACCCATGTTATTAATGCATTGTTTGCGTTGTTTGCTTATGTTATTGTTTGCG
>NW_014580749.1:0-14767 GCF_000485595.1 Priapulus caudatus
GGTGCGTGCGTGCGTGCGTGCGTATGCGCGTGCGTGTGTCCGTGTGCGTGTGCGTGTGTGTTGGTACTATGGCGGTTGTATTCAGCCGTGTATATATAGCTCTATGTTTCCCTGTCTCCTCCTTTCGATGCCTCTCTCGCGTCTGCCACCCTCTCCATCTTTCTATATTTTTGTTTCTATTTGTCGCCCTCCCTCTCTCTCTCTCTCTCTCTCTCTCTCTCTCTCTCTCTCTCTCTCTCTCTCTCTCTCTCTCTCTCTCTCTCTCTCTCTCTCTCTCTCTCTCTCTCTCTCTCTCTCTCTCTCTCTCTCTCTCTCTGACTTGCACGCGTCCGCTCTCGTTCCCTCACTCTTTCCTCCCATCCGTCTTCATTTTCTTTGAAAGAAATATTAGATAACATTCAATCTCGATCCCAGAATATACAGCGCGTGTGTGCGCGCGCGCGTGCATGTGCGCGCTTGCGTGTACGTACACCGGTACCACTCCATGTCTCCATTAATCACTAGGCAGCCACCAGTATAATGAGCGCCTGTCTACACGCATATGCGCGCACGCGACCTGGCCGGCAAACGACGAGGTGCGTGCACGCGTGCGCGCCGGCGTGTGCGTGCGTGCGGGCAATATTCTACGCATGAACTAAGCGCAATTTCCGGTGTATCGCCGCGCGCTACCAGCTAATCCCATTACAACGTGCTATAAGCGATATATACATGTAGGCGGCACGTGGCACGCCCGGGGGCATAGCACGTCACGGGCGGAGCGCGCGCCGCCACCACCACCGCCACTACCGCCGGCCATTGTTTTTTATTCGTCGATAATAATAGCACTCTATCGGTTTGCGTATTCGCGCAGTTTAGCGAGGGAGAGGGGGGAGAAGGGGGGGAGAAGGGGGGGAGGTGGTGAGGCGAGAGGGGCGGTGGGTGCCGGTAGTATATATATAGTTCCTATTTATATATTATATATATATATATATGTATATATTTTATTTATTTATATTAGTATATATATATATATATTAATTTATATATATATCTATAAATATATATATATAGTATATATACTAACACTCGTGTGCAGCCCAATTCGTCCGGGCTCGCTGTGTGTGTGTTGTTCGTGCGTGGGACCGGCGTGTGCGGTGCGTCGCGATATCGCGGCGTGCGTGGTGTCACCGTTGGTGGTCCACCGGGCCCGTGTCGTGGTGCGTGTGTGTTGCGGTACTAGGGCCGTTTGTATTCAGCCGTGTATATATACTCTATGTTTCCCTGTCTCCTCCTTTCGAATGGCCCTCTCTCGCGTCTGCCACCCTCTCCATTCTTTCTATATCTTTGCTTTCTATTCCCGCCTTCTCGTCTCTCTCCTCTCTCTCTTCCTGTCTCTCATCTCATCTCTCTCTCTCTCTCTCTCTCTCCCTCTACTCTCTCTCTCTCTCTCTCTCTCCTCTCTCTTCTGCTCTCTCTTCCTCTCTCTCTCTCTTTCTCTCTGGCCACAGGCTTCATGGCGCAAGAAGCCGTCGCCTTAATTCCTCCGCTGGATTGCATGAGATGCTCAATTGTTCCGCCGGTCGCCGTAATTCAACTGTCTGTTACGTAATTGGAAATTTTCCCTTCGCTTTAGAGTGTTGGTGGCATCGGACTAGTGTGTCTGCGTGCGCTGTGTGGTTTCATTCCGCTGTGTGTGTGTTTTGGTTTGTGCGCGCGGCCCCGTGCCGTTGCGTGCTGTGACTGTGCGTGTCGTCGCGCCGCGCGCGTGGTCTCTCCTCTCTTGTGCGGGAGGACTGTCTCTCGTCTCCCTTAATATTCTCCTCTCTCTCTCTCTCTCTCGCTTCTCTCTCTCTCTCTCTCTCTACTCTCTCTCTCTCTCGTCGCTCGGGCTCCCGCCCCGGTGTTCTCTCTCTCTTTGTCTACTCGATCTCTCTTTCTCTCTCTCTGCTTCTCTCTCTACGTCTCTCTTTCATCCTCTGCTCTAGCTCTCTTTCTCTCTTCGCTCATCTCTCCTCTCTGTCTCTCTCTCTCATCCTCTCCTATATATCTCTTCTCTTTCCATAGCGGTTTCATCTCGGCAACGCTGTGCCCCCATGTATGAGCGCGTCGTGCTGCCGTGCACCGCTACTAGCCGACACACAAACCCACATAGCTCCATTCAGAACCTATATCAGTCCTTCGCTCCGCTACAGCAGTTTATAGTTCGTTCAGGACACGGCGTACAACAAGTCTTACGCCGGCGCCAGCCCACGCTATACGCCGCCGACTGTTCCCAGTTTTCGCGGCGTGACCCATTTCATTCCGCGCCTGACACCGCGCAGCAACGCACCTATCGCTATTGGCACACTCGAAAGCCCACTATTGAAAAAACAAGTCGCCATTGCTAGCGCGCCGACACCGTAAAAGCTATTGATGTTTAGTTTTTTCGACGCGTTCTCCTAAATGGTAATTGAACGTGTGCAGTTTGACAGTACTAATAATTAATTTCTTTTGACTAAATGCGTCGGGTTGAACTGCGAACTCGCGCGACAATTTCGAGCAATATGCGGGCTGTGAATTATGCAATCTATCGATCGCTTAATCAATTAAATTAATTGATCAATCAATTCATAAACTCCAATATCAACAATTTTTCATGTAGAATATGCAAAACGCTTCCCTCTCTGCGAGTAGCGCAGATGGGGTCGTTGTCGTATCAGGTACTACAGATATGTACCCGAGGTAGTTTTAGGTTGGTTAGTATTATGTTTATATTTTTATATGAGGTATGTTTAGGGTTAGGGTTATGGTTCGGGTTAGGGTTCGGGTTAGGGTACACGTCTGTAGTACAAGTCTGGTACACTTTGTGTATACATATATGTACCTCAGGTACATATCTGTAGTACCTGATACGACAACGACCCCTTGAGCGCTAGTATAGCAGTTGGCAGTTAAAAAAGTATAAATTAGGCAGCAATTATGTACAGGAGAGGTGCACTTCATTCTGCATGAATCGAAATTATATTAGCCATACGTCATGGGCACACATGGCTTCTAGCCTGCTGGCTGCTGGCTGCTGTGTGCACGTGAACACGTGTTAACGTACAAGTGGCAGCACCTACGATGTGAGGGTGCGGTGAGGGTAGAGAGCGTGAGAAGCCATTTACATTCACTACCTGCTGGTGTTTATGCTAGTTCCAGCGTGGAAATCATGATCATCGTCACCATTATCATGATTATGATCATCATCGTTATCATCATCATCATCATCATCACCATCAACCCACAATCGTCTTAACTATCACTATCATCCTTGTGATTATCACCATCATCTTCATCTTCATCATCATCATCATTATCATCATTATCGTCAACATCATCATCGTCGTCGTCGTCGTCGTCATCGCCGTCATCATCGTCATCATCATCATCATCATCATCATCAACACCATCACCATCATTATTTGCCATTGCCAGTGTCACCACTGTCATCGTCGTCATCGTTATCATCATCGTCTCCGGCAGTGAAACTACCCACGGTAGTGAGGGCTAACGTGGGGGTGAACCTAGCACAGTGCAGCTTTTCTAGTTCAATGCCAGTGGCTGCTGTCGCCTCGACATTGGTGACAGCGCGCGGGTGTCGTGGTGTCAGGGCCGTGTGTGACAGGGTGCGGGTGTCGTGGTGTCAGGGCCGTGTGTGACAGGGTGCGGGTGTCGTGGCAGGGCCGTGTATGACAGGGGGGGATGTACGGTGGTGGTCAGCGGTGTACAGGGTTGCGGGGGTCTGGAGTCAGGCCCGACAGGGCGAACATTGTTGTCATCTATCAAAGGAATCTCACAACAATTACGGCGAACCACTGACTTTGCTTCATGTTCCGCCGTGACTTATTGTTATTGGAGCATTGTTATTGGGCCAGTTTACTCGAGTAACCCGACCCGCGGTTTGCGCCGTTGTGTTCTGTGTGTACGTGTGTGTGGGTGGCGGGTGTGGGCACCTGCCCCCCCTCATCGCGGCGCTTTCTCGATACGCTACTCATTAGAGGATTTGGCCATGCTGCAGACACTATGCGTTATTATGTGGCAGAGGCTTGGGGATCATAAGGAAAACAAAAACCGGTTCAACCTAATGGGAACCTTACTATCCTAATTTCACAAGCATTGAGCGTTCACCCTTTGGGCCACACGCCTGCGGTTCAGTAGTGGATTTGGATGCGAATAATGGATTTTCAAAGGTGGCTTGGAGCATGAGGAAATTTTTGCATCCGGCCCCCCTCGCATCACCTGGGGAGTCGGTGGTTGGTGATGGTCGTGTGTGTGTAGGTGTTTGTGTGGTATGTCCGACACGCTGGCAGGTGGAGGTCTTTTCTACCGTCGCAGTCGTGTCGGGCGGTGATCAGGTGTTGGGTGGTTGTTCTCAATTGCAAGGCACATGTTTGTTACAGGAAGATGCTCCGCCATCGATTCGTTTTGTGGTGGTGGAACACAGTTCTGGGTTGGGTTGCCTCCCCTCAGCTCTCGCGATTGCTAAAAACCAAGAGACTTTCGAGAGATTGTATTTGGGGTCTGGCAAGGTGGAGTGAGTGTTGCGATGGGACACGATGATTTGTGCGATGTGTGTTTGTGGTGTACAGTTGGTAGACTCCAATAGGCTGTGGCGGGGATTGTGTGGGTCCTCGTCGCTCTGACAAAAAAAGCGATGTTGTGTTGTGTGTTTGTGTGTACTGTGTGGATGTGTGTGTGTGTGGCGTGTGTTGGTGTGTCGTGTGTGTGAGTGTGTTGTGTGTGTTGTGTGTGTTGTGTGTGTGTGTTGGGATGGTGGCGGCCGCGTGGGGGGTGACCCGTCGCCGTCGCGTGGTGGCGTGCTGCCTCGTGTTTAATTTGTGCGTGGGCGGTTTCGGGCGGGCGCTTGTTTAGGCCTGCTACCTCACACTTCTCCTCATCCTCTCTCTCCTCTCTCTCTCTCTCTCTCGTCTCTGCCCTCTCCTGTCGCTCTGCTCTCCTCTCTTGTTCTCTCTCGTCCTCTCTCTCCCTCTCTCTCTCTCTTCCTTTCTCTCTCTCTCTCTCTCTCTCCTTCTCTCTCTCTCTCCCCTCTCAGCTCTCCCTCTCTCCTTCTCTCTCTTTCTCCTCTCCGCCTCTCGTCTTCTCTCTTCTTCTTCCTCTCTCTCTCTGGCTGTCTCGTCTCTGCTGATCCTTCCTCCATCTCTCGTTCTTCTCTCTCTCTCTGCTGTTCTCTCTCCCTCTCTCCTCTCTCTCCTCTCTCTCCCTCTGCTGTCTCTCATCTCTCCTCTCTCTCTCTCTCTCTCTCTCTGCTCTCTCTTCGTCTCTCTCTTTCTCTCTCCTCTCTTGCTTCTCTTTCTCTCTCTCTACTCTCTCCTTTGCCCTCTCTCTCTCTCTTCTCTTCTCTCTCTTCTCTGTCTTCTCTCTGTCTGCGTCTCTCATCTCTCTCCTCTCTCGTCTCTCTCTCTCTCGTCATCTTTTCTCTTCGTCTCTCTCTCTGTCTCTCTCTCTCTCTCTCTCTCTTCTCCCTCTCTCTTCTTCTTCATTTCTGCTCTTCTCTCTCTCGTCTCTGCTACTCTCGTCTCTTCCTCTTGTCTTCTTCTGCTCGTTTGTTTCGATCTCGGATTTTTCCCGCTTTTGAATTTTCTGGTCGATTTGTCTCTTCTCTCTCTAACATCTCTACATCCTGCGTCGGCCAGTCTGTTTCTCTGCATACTACAATCTTCTACCATCATTTCTGTCCTCTCTCGCCTCTCTCTCTCTCTCGTCTCTCTCTCATCTTCTCTCTCTCGGCTCTCCTCTCTACCCTCTCTTTCTGTCATCTACTATCCTAGTCTTATATTGGGACGTGCGGTACTGCATTCTCTTCTACCTCTTCGCCCTCTCTTTCTGTACTCTCTCTTTCTCTCTCTCTCTTCTCTCTCTCTCTCTCTCTCTCTCGTCTCTCTCGTCTCTCTAAACCTCTGCCCCTCGCCTCTCTGTGGGTTATGTTCCAACGTCTTGTATGGGGGGCGGGTGAACTTTTCACTACAGTACAGTGAATTTTGGGCGAAAGATGGATTAAATTTTTCCCTCACCGGCTATCTTGGGGGAATACTTTGAAATTCCAACTTCGCATTGGAATGGAAACTCAGGAACAAAAAGCATTTCGGTCGTGTGGTCTCCTCGCAGCTTCAGATAGCCGCAATCCCGCCTACTTTGAAAAAAAGCACAAGGCACTGTTCTCCAGGCAAAGCTTGCTTGAAACCATGGCGCCGTGTAGGTTCGCATCATCAGATATTTGCAGGAGGGCCATAGCCCTGGCAGACGTGTGTGTGTGCGAGGCCCTCTTGATAGAACGTAGTGGTGGGGGCCTGAATATGCGTTCCAGGGCTGGGTGCAGCGCAATGCTCAACAAAGCAGTCGCCATGCAGCAATCTGACTGTTGCAGCGTCGGTTCTGACTCCGATTGTTCGACGCAGCGCCGCAAATAATGATAAATTATTGCAATCGGGCAATCGACTGACGTTAGGGATAGCACCGGCGGGCGGCCTGCTACTACTGTGCTGCTGCTGCTGCTGCTGCTTACTGCTGCTAATGCTGCTACTGCTCGCTACCTGCCTGGGCTGCTGTGCTACTGTGCTGCATGCTGCTTGCTGCTGGATGCTTTGATGATGCTGCTTCTAACGTCTGCTGCTGCTTTGCTGCCTGCCTTTGGATGGCTGCTCTGATGCTGACTGACTAACATGCTGCCTGCATTGCTGCGTGCGCCTGCTGCTGTGTCGCTCGATGCTTACCTAGCTGCTGTGTCTGGAACTGAACATAGTTTTCTGCGCTTGTTTTTGTATGTCCACTGCTGCTTGCTTGCGCTCCAAAGCCCATGGCCTCTGCTGTTGCTGCTGTTGTGGCCGTCTGATGGTTGCTATAGCTACTGCTGCTGCTGTGTGGCTCGCTGCAATGGCTTGTTCGTGTCGCTACTGGTGGTGTGGCTGGCTGCCTATATTGTTTGTGCGTTGCTGCAGCTCAAAGATGCTCGTGTCTCGCCTCGCTGCTGCTGTGACCTGCTACTGCTCGCTGCAGTGTATCTCGCCTGTCTGCTGCTGCGCTGCTGCTGCGTCTGACTGGTCTGCGTGTACATGGCTTACCTTGCTACTACTGCTTGCTGCTGCTGCGCTGCTCACTGCTTCACTAATGATGCCTGAACTGACTGCTTCTCTTGCACTGCTGGCTACTGCCATGCTGCTCGGGGTGGTTAGGGTCGGTAATCGGTGAGTAAATTGTCCGTGTCTGTCCGACGGGGTTGCGCAGTTTCGGCATTAGCGTTCGTTTGCTGGGTCTGCTAAACGACTGCTGTTGGGCAGGGCACAGGTCCCACGGTAAAATCATTCTCGCTTGAAGCATAGGCCGCATGAATTTCAATTACGCTCTAATTTGAGACTTTCACACGTGGTCGGGAGGCTGGGCAGGTAGTGGGAGGGCAAGCTAGCAGGCAGGTAGGGTGAGGAGCAAGCTAGGCACGGCAGGTAATGAGGGGCCAAGGGCAGAGCTAGTCAGGCAGAGTAGATGTGGGAGGAAAGTGCAGCAGCGTAGTGTCGGAGGCGCAAAGCGGCAGCAGGGTAGCGTGGACTGTGTGAGGGCAAGGTGAGGCATGGTTAGGTCGGGCAAGCTAAGCAGTGGCAGGTTTGTTGGGACGGGCTGCATTTGTCTATGCAGGGTAGGTGGAGTGGCAAGCTAAGCAGCGTACGGGTGGGCGCGAGGGCAATGTAGCAGGCAGGTAGGTGGCCGAGGGCAAAGCTAGAGCGTCAGGTAGGTGGGGGGCAATGCTAGCAGGAGGTTAGCTGTGGCTTCCGGTGCAAGCTAGAGGCAGGTAGGTGCGAGGGCAAGCTAGCAGGCAGGATAGGTGGTGAGGGCAAGCTAGCCAGGTAAGTGATAGGTGGGAGGGCAAGCCATAGCAGCGGCAGTAGGAGGTCGAGGGCAAGCTAGCAGCAGGCTAGGTTGGAGGGCAAAGCTGACCAGGCAGGTAGGTGGTAGGCTAGCCTACAGGCACGGTAGGTGGGGAGGGCAAGCTTAGCAGGCAGGTAGGTCCCGAGTGGCAAGCATAGCAGGCAGCGTAGTGGGCTGAGGGCAGCTAGCAGGCACGGTTGGGGAAGGGGAACGGCTAGCAGGCAATGGTAGGTGGAGGAGAGGGCAAGTAGAGGTAGTTTAGGTCGGGAGGGCAAGCTAGCAGGAGGTAGGTGGAGTGGCAAGCTAGCAGGCAGGTTAGGTGGGAGGGCACGCTCAGCAGGCAGGGTTAGTGGAGGGGCAAGACTTAACAGGCAGGTTAGGTGGGAGGGCAATCTTTAGCAGCAGGAGGTGGGGAGGCAGCTAGCAGTTTAGGGAGGTGGGGAGGGCAAGCAGAGGGCAGGGTTTTAGCGCAGAGGGCAAGCTTTTTAGCAGGCAGTATGGTGGGCAGCTTAGCAGGCAGGGTAGTGGTTGAGGGCAAGCTAGCAGGCAGGTAGGTGGGAGTGGGCAAGCTTAGCAGGCAGTGGAGGTGGAGCGAGGCAGCTTTGATGCAGGGTAGGTAGGGTTGGAAGACCCACTAGAGGTGGGATAGTCTTAGACAGGATCATGGTTGATGTCTGGTGAAGTTTGGCAATTTCACTGCAAGAGGTTAGGTGCGAACCTGAGGGCCAAGCTTAGAGGGCAGGTTAGGCGGGCAAGGCAAACGGCTTTAGCAGAGGAAAGGATTATGGTTGGGTGCCGAAAATTTCTGGGCCAGGGGCGGGCCAAAGACTTTAGCAGGCATTGGCTGGGTGGAGGCAAGTTAGCAGGTAGGTTGCCCATTGAGCGGAGCAAAGTCTTAGCAGAACAGTAGGGAGGAAGGGCATCGCTGAGCAGGATGTATCGGTGCGTTCCACGAAGGCGCAAGTTGCAGGCGTCTTCAGCTGCTCGCCAGTGTGTCGCCAGTTGGGCAAGCTTGCAGGAGGTAGGTGGATGTGTGGCATGGCTTACGTCGGGCACGCTTGTTAAGGTGGCTTTAGTGGCCATGTATGCATGGATAGGCATTGTCTGGGTGCTGCGGGCATAGTATGACAGGTGGAGGGAGGGCAAGTAGCAGGGCAGGGTCAGGTGGGAGGGCACAAGTGCAGGCAGTGCGGTGGCGTTTCGAGGGCAAGTAGCAGGCAGGTTACGTTTGGGTTAGGCACGCTCGGCAGGGCAGTGGTTACGGTTTGGGTAGGGCAAGCTGAATGGGGTGTGGTTACGGTGGCCCGAGCGGTCAACCCATAGCTTAGAGAGTTTGTTTATGAGGTCTATGAGGGCACAGCTCGAAGAGGCTGAGGGAGCGGGTGAGGAGGCTATATTCGACTCGAGGTAGGTTATTGCTCAGTGTCTTCCTAAAGGTAGAGGCAAGCTTAGAGGAAGCGGTTTTAGGTGGGAGGAAGCTAGGCAGGCGGTTTTCAGTGTGGTGTGGGGCAAGCTTAGGCAGGCGGCTCCTGTCGTGAGAGAGGGGCAAGGGTGCTAACAGGCATGATAGGTTCGGGAGTGGCAAATGCTTAGCATGGATCCGCGGTTATGTGGCTGTTGCGAGGGCAATTCTTCCAAGCATTTATAACAGGTACGGGTTAAACGGTTAAGGAGATAGTTGGCAGGCAGGTAGGCGGCGAGGACAAGGCTTAGCAGCAGGCGTAGCTCGTGGGCCAAGAGCTTTAAGTGTCAGGCAATTTTTTAATCGTTATGTTAGCGCGGAGCTTTAGGAAGGGCTAAAGGTTTTAGGGTTGGGGAGGGCAAGCTTTAGCAGGTATAATTTTCAGTGGTGGAATGGGGGCAGCTAGAGGCAGGTTGCGCGTGGAGGGCTCTTTCTTGCAGTCAGCGCGCAGCTAGGCAGGGTAGGTTTAGTGGGAGGGCAAGTAGATGGTTTATGGTTTTAGAGAGGTCCGTGGTTTCGAGGGGTGCAAGCTTAGAGGTTTACGGTACGTACGATCGGTGGGCGCAGCTTTCAAGGCAGGCAGGTTTAGCTTGTGAACCCACGGGCTTATGGGGGGGAGCAGAGGCTCAGTGCAGAGTCAAGGTTGTTTCCAGCAGGGTTATAGCCGCATAGCAGGACAGGTGTTAGGTGGCGAGGCGCAGCTGAGCAGGCGAGCCGTGGCACACGAACGTCACCTATTGGCCCTTGAGGGCAAGCTCAGCAGGCGATAGGGATAGTGGACTTTGGGCCGAGGGGGGTCACATTGGGCAGCAAGGAGCTTTACGCAGGCAGCTCTGTCCCTTGGTAGGGTCTGGGAGTGTGTCACTTAAGGCAGCGCAGGTAAGGTGAGGAGGGCAAACGCTTAGCAGGGCAGCGAATTAGCCATGCGGTGGGTTGGGCAAAGCTTAGACAAAAGCAGACAGCGGAATAAGGTTTGGGAGCAGGGTGCAGCTGCTCTAGGAGTAGGGAGGGTGGTCCTCACGTTTCTCGACCGTAGAGGGGCGTACAGCGCAGCAGCGGCCACTGCGTAGTGTGGAGATGCGTGGCAAGGTAGCACGGCAGGTGTGAGGTGGGAGGGCTAATGGGCCAGGCAGGTAGGTGGCCAGTAATTGTCAATAAAGAGTCGGCAACGCGTAGAGGAGTGCTGACGCGCGGGGGAGGAGAAGCCTGCAGGCCAAGGGCAGCGTTGCGCGGGGCAAGGGAGCCAGGTGTATATGGTTGGTAGGGGGCCAACCCGCAGGAGGCAGCTTAGCAGGCGAGGGGATTGGAGTAAGTTAGCAAGGCAGGGTGAGGGGGCGGTTTCAAGCTGTGGGGCACCTTCAAACGGAAGGGGAGGCAAGGCTGAGCAGGGCATGGTTACGGGGTTAGACCACGTGGAGGGCGAGGAATCTTTAGCAAGTGGACTGAGCGTTGATGGGGGTCCCTCCTTTGAAGGGGCTAAATTGGGAGGTTCATAGCGTACCTCCCCACGTCCTGCGTTGGGGATACATTGGATGTTTGGGTGGGACGGGTCAAGCTTAGAGGAGTTAGGTGTTGTGGTTCGTTCAGGGAGGGACATACAGTCTAGCGGGCGGTTAGGAGGTTGCGCAGATAAGCGAGGCAGGGTTGAGTGAGTGGGGCACTAGCTGCAGCAGGCGAGCTCGAGGTGAGGGGGCTGTGGCAAGGACTATGAGGCAGTTGTGTACGGTTGGTTCTTCGTCGGAGAAGCAGGCAAGATGCTTAGCAGGCATAGCGGTCGTAACTATCTATGGCTTCCATGCCAGAGGGCAAGCTTGAGCAGGCAGTGTAGCGCAGCCACATGATCGGATCAGAGGGGGCAAGCTTTAGCAGGCAGGTAATGGGTGGGGGGATTTTCCCAAAGCTTGGAGGATATGGTGGCTCGACCAAGTCGCCAGAAGACAGTGGTTTTTTAGCGTTTATTTGGCTTGTGAGGTGCAAGCTAGCAGGCAGGGGGGGTGCAAGTTAGCAGGCAGGGTTTTAGTGGCGTTTAGAGGGGCAGAGCTTAGCCAGGCATGGTTAGGGTGGTGAGTAGTGGAAAAGCATAACAAGCTCATGTAGAAGTTGCCGAGAAGGAGCACCCGCTAAGCAGGCAGGGTTTTGAGGTTGTGTGGCAGGGGAAGCTAGCAGGCAGCGTAGGATGTGATTATTGGTAGGGGCAAGCTTAGCAGCCGGAGGGGTAGCTTGAGTTCTAGTTGCGTCTAAGCTTAGCAGGTGACCGCGTTATTGGTCGGGGGAGGGAATTGCTGATGTGTGAAACTAGGGCAAGGTTGAGCGCGGGTATAGAGTTGAGGAGGGCAGCAACTGTGCAGTAAGTGGGCGGTGGGTAGGGTAACGGGGTTTGGGAGGGAAGCTAGAGGCAGGGTAGGGGGCCCCCGCAGTGGCAAGCTTAGCAGGGCCCCCCCGAGTTGTGTACTGGGCGTGTTCGAGGGAGCTAGCAGGCAGGTGCTGTGGGAAATAATTGTGAGGGGCAAGCTTAGAGGGCAGGTAGGTGGCGCCTGGGGCAGGGCTAGCAGGCAGTGGGTAATTCACGTCCCCACACCCAGCGGGGCAAGTTTAGCGAGCATTGGTTCAACCCCTACACGTTGGGGTTTTCCCCACGGCGTTCACTTATTTTCCATTTGATTGTTTGCGTGAGGGCAACCGGCTTAGAGGCAGTAGGAGCGTGTCAACCGCCCAGTTTTTGACGTGTTGCTTCTGATCAGCGGGCAAGCTTACAGGTGAAAGTTAAAGCGGTTGTGTCAGGGTGACGCTGCAAATGCCATTTTAGCAGGTTTTAGTATAGTTTTAGGTGGCCAGAGGCACACCGCTTAAGGCAGGGTTAGGTGTGCAGAGGCAAGCTACAGCGGGAGGTGAGCCGAGGGAGCTAGCAGGCAGGTTTAGTGGTCGTGCCCTCAAATTGGCTTTCTCGATGCATGATGGGCAAGGCGTAACAGCAGGTAGCGAGTCGCGGGGGGCAGGCGGAGCTACTAGGCTGGCAGTAGGTTGGGAGGGCAAGCTTTAGAGGGTAGGGTAGTGGTGGGTGGGTTTTTGTGAGGGCTAAGCTAGCAGAAGGGCCAGCTTAGAGCGCTCCATTGAGTTAACAGAAGCCGGAGGAGGATTAGCAGGGCAGGTAGGGGGTGTGGAAAAAAAATGTGTCAAGCATAAGCAGCAAGGTTTAGGTGGAATGCGAGGCGTAAGGAGCAGGCAGGTAGAGTGTTTGTGCGAGCGCAACGGCTAGCAGGCAGTAAACGGGGAAAAATATGTTAACCATGGTGGGAGGCAAGTAGCAGCAGTTAGGTGCGAGGAGACGAGCTAGCAGGTAGGGTTTTAGGTGGTGGATGGGGCAGGGCTAGCAGGTACGCGTTAAGTGTTTGTGCAGCTGGAGGAAGCTAGGGCAGTAAGGTAGGTAGTGAGGCAAAGCTTACAGGCAGGTTAGGTGGGGGGTGGGCCAAGCTAGCAGAGTAAGGGGGTAGGAGGGCAAGCAGCAGGCAGGTAGGTGGGAGGGCCAAGCTGCAGGCAGGGTAGCGTGGAGGCAAGCGCTTTAGAGGCGGTGTTGGGGGATGTCAGCGAGGTTTAGGGTGCCGGAGAGGACAATGAGCAGCAGGGGCAGGTAGTGGGCCCCAGAGGAGCAACGACTTTTAGCAAGGCAGGGTAGCGCGCGGCAAAGCTTAGCATGGGAGGTGTTAGGAGGGAGGGGCAAAATTAGGCACGGCACGGTGTTAGGTTTGGGCGGAGGAGGCAAGTTAGCAGGCAGGGTAGGTTTGGGGGCAAGGCTTAGCAGGAGCGTAGGTGGGAGGGCAAGCTAGCAGGCAGCGTAGGTGCGGCGGGCGGGGCAAGCTTAGGCATGGTAGGTGGCGAGGGCCAATCTAGCAGCAGAGAGCGGAGGGCAAGCGTGACAGGCAGGTATGGCTGGGGCGACGGCGGCGGGTTCTCCAAGGGCTTCGGTTTTGTCCTTTTTCGAAGTAGCGTGGAAGCAAGGGGGAACCTCATGAGAGAAACGCGGAACTCTCAACGGTGTGGGCTCATTCCAGCGAGGGGGGAACCGAGATATGCAGTTACGATTCTCCTTCGCAATTGTTATTTGGGCTTGAAAGGGTGCCGGGCCTGAGGGCAAGCGCTTGCAGCCCGCCCAGTTAGGTCGGGGGGGTGTAGGGGGCAGTAGAGTTGGGGAGTTAACCCCCAAAATTGTATGCGGTTGTAAGTGGGCCGGACGAGTGGAGAGTAGAGTTCTAGTGGGGGCACGGGCATGGCAGGCGCACAACACTAACACAAGGATATTGGTCTTGTAGAAGAGGCCGAGGCCTTCTGGCCCAATGCCTTGAGAACAAACCCCTGTTCGCGCAATGAGGTGCGGCGTACTGAAACCAGTCTTAGATAGACTTCGTGGAACTTGTGTGAGGGGCAAGGCGTGCCAGGGCGAGGGCCGAACCCCCGTACGGAGGACTCCTTGCAAAAAATTTTTCAGGGCAAGGGAGCTGAGGCGATTGGACCGTCTATCTTTCCTTCATCTTCTTTCTTGAGCGCAGGCAGTCCAACCGTAGCAGAACCCACCAGTCCTGTGGCTCAAACTCAAATTGCTGAGCAATACCAAAGCACTGACAAGGAGACTGTTTTGCAGGGGCCCATAGGAATTGAGTTTGGTTCCTGGCGGCAGAGGGGCAGTAAGGCTTAAGACGACGAGTTCAGGTTGGGTAGGCGGCGTTGGGATTCCCCTTTACTTGGGTTGGGGCTAGCCTGGCTTCAGGGGGTGCCCCAAAAAACCGCCACGACAATTTCTTGAACCTTTGCTACGCCTACGAGAATCCTGATGTGGATGGCGGCTGTTCCGCGGGAGGGGGGGCTCCCCCCAATTTGCCCAGTTTTAGTTGTTATGCCGATGGGAACGTCTTGAGGGTGAAGCTTAGCAGGGCAGGAGGTGCTGCGGGGTGGGAGGCGGCAGCAGCAGTGGAAGTGAGGGCGGTGATACAAGGATTTTAGGCGGGCGGGAGGGCCGCGAGGCGGCAATTTTGGCGTCAGGCAATGGTCCTGTGGCGGCATGCTCGCTTCATGCGAGTAAGGGTAACTATTTGGCCCAGCGTGCATGGAGACCGGCGGAAGGATAACAAAGAACCTAATACAGTCACCACCTTTAGCACTGGCCGCGCAGCGGGGGCTCGCGCGGCGCCCCCCGCCCGAGAGAAGGGAGAAAACAGCTCGCCAATGGTCAAGTTCAAGGGCTTGTTTTTTATTGCCATTTACTCGCTTGTGAGGGGAGCGGCAAAGTCTGTGGGCAGGGCAGGGGTTAGAAATGGGGGCAGCGCCATTACAAGAGGGGCAAAAGCGGGCTTTTAAATCGCCGACGGGGTTTTGTTTTACTTCTAGGTATTATTGAAGGAAATCGGGGGGCAAAGCTAGCAGGGGCAGTTCTGC
>NW_014580750.1:0-1419 GCF_000485595.1 Priapulus caudatus
TAGACGCAGTAGCGGCCCTTATGTCCATGACGAGGATGGACAGAATGCTCTATCTCCACGCGCTACCTTCGTTTCTAGATATCTTTCACTCGCCGTGTCTCTCCCAGTCTGCCCCTCTATGCCTCTCCTGCTCTTTTCTCGCTACCTTCTCTTCTCGATATCTCTCACTCGCCGTGCCTCTCCCAGCCTGCCCCTCTATACCTCTCCCAGTCTGCCCCTCTATACCTCTCTTGCTCTTTCTTCGCTACCTTCGCTTCTCGATATCTCTCACTTGCCGTGCCTCTCCCAGCCCGCCTCTCTATACCTCTCCTGCTCTTTTCTCGCTACCTTCGCTTCTCGATATCCCTCACTTGCCGTGCCTCTCCCAGCCCGCCTCTCTATACCTCTCCTGCTCTTTTCTCGCTACCTTCGCTTCTCGATATCCCTCACTTGCCGTGCCTCTCCCATCCTACGCCTCTATATACCTCTCCTGCTCTTTCCTCGCTACCTTCGCGTCTCGATATCACTTGCCGTGCCTCTCCCATCCTACGCCTCTATATACCTCTCCTGCTCTTTCCTCGCTACCTTCGCTTCTCGATATCCCTCACTTGCCGTGCCTCTCCCAGCCCGCCTCTATATACCTCTCCTGCTCTTTCCTCGCTACCTTCGCGTCTCGATATCACTTGCCGTGCCTCTCCCATCNCAACTGCCCTTTCTAGTTATACATACATAATTATATATATATATATATATAATATTAATTAGTTAAACTCACGACGCGCAATTGGTAATTCATTGTCGAAGCGTGTGAGCATGAGCGCGCGCGCGCGTGTGTGTCCGTATTTGCGCGCTTTTTTGCGTGTGTGCCTGTGTGCGTGCGCGCGTGCGTGCGTGTGTGTATGTATGTGTGTGCCTGTGTGCGTGCGCGCGTGCGTGCGTGTGTGTATGTATGTATGTGTGTGCCTGTGTGCGTGCGCGCGTGCGCGCGNGAGAGAGAGAGAGAGAGAGAGAGAGAGAGAGAGAGAGAGAGAGAGAGAGAGAGAGAGAGAGAGAGAGAGAGAGAGAGAGAAGAGAGAAGAGAGAGAAAGATAGAGAGAGAGAGTGTGTGTGTGAGTGCGCCTGTGTGAAACTGCAGCTGAATTATGGCTACCCGCTCATCCTGTTCGGCATCATCGCTGCTTTATTAAGCATCACCATGGCTTCATCTACGCGCCACACAGCGCCCTCTAGCGCACGTCAACTAACTTCTCTCTCCCGCGCAGTGAACGACGTACACGCGCCTGCTGGATTTGTTATCTACCATAATGCTATTATTTATCTAGGGTTATGGTTATGGTTAGGGTTATGGTTAGGGTTAGGGTTATAGTTAGGGTCAGGGTTAGGGTTAGGGTTAGCACTACACGCGCATGCTTTATTTGTTATCTACCATAATGCTATTAT
>NW_014580750.1:3209-5012 GCF_000485595.1 Priapulus caudatus
AAGAAAGAGGAAAGAGAGAGAGAGAGAGAGAAAGAGAGAGAGAGAGAGAGAGACAGAGATAGCGAGAGAGAGAGAGCGCGCACGAGACTCAAGAAGCTATAGGAAAGTTTCCTAGTTCGACAATGTGACGCTGCGTGCGCGCGCATAGGTATAGTACGAGGTGTGCGAGACTAGTTATTGTTCGATATAGGCGTTACAGGATGCAATTAAACAACTTGCTGGCAATGACGCTATTGAGTGCATTAACAGCTACCGATGCTTCTACTACTACTGCCGCCCGGCGTCGTAGCGGGGCAATCAGGCGGCGGCTTTATTGAGCGGCGGTCGTGACTCACAAACCTGTATGTCTGTCTGACGCCTGCGTTCGTGCGTGTATGTGCGCGCGTGTGCGCGTGTGTGTGTGTGTGAGAGAGAGGGGGAGGCATAGTGATCGCTATTAGATCGGGTCACTGGTGTTGGGGAGGTGGGGGAGGGGGAGGGAGCGTGATACGGCGGTTATCGGCTGGATTTTGGTGGCTTGTGAGACAGCGACCGCCGGTCTGCTACGCTGCGAGCCAGCGATGAAAACACGGGGGTCACAGTAACTGGCTTAGTTGAGACAGCAGTTTACAGACAGCATCATAATTCCGATACTCAGTTATTCTCGAGATCGTCATTGTCGCTGCTGTTCTAATTATCATCATTATCATCATCACCATCATCATCATCATCATCATCATCCGCAGCAGCAGCAGCAGCAGCAGCAGCCCTCCCCTTCCTCCTCCTCCGTTTTCCCCTCTCCTCTCCTCCACCTCCTCCACCTCTTCTGCCTCCTCCACCTCCTCCACCTCCTCCTCCTCTTCTGCCCCTCTCGGACAGCTGCGCCCTTTGTCGCAGCGCGCTCGCGTGCGCTCGTGACTCATCGCGCAGCTATTGCTAAATATTGATAGATGGTATAGGTGATTGATCAAGCCTGCCGCCACCCTCCCAGCCCGCCTCTCTATACCTCTCCTGCTCTTTTCTCGCTACCTTCGCTTCTCGATATCTCTTACTCGCCGTGACTCTCCCATCCTACGCCTCTATACCTCTCCTGCTCTTTCCCGCTACCCGCGCCTCCATATATCTCTCGCCCAGCGTCGCTTTTCGTGCAAGCGCAAATATTCGACCTCGCGTTGTTGCTCCCAGGTGCGGACGCCATCTCTACCTCTCACGTACGCGCTCAGGCGCGGCCGACGGTTCGATATATGTGTGATCGGCGCCGTGGCTGATGTTTGCCTATCAAACACACAATCGGCGAGAACCGGTCCCGTGCGAGGTGCTGTTTGCTTGCCCCTCCTCCTCCTCCTCCTTCTCCTCCTCCTCCGTTTTCCCCTCTCCCCTCCTCCACCTCCTCCACCACCTCCTCCTCCCCCCGTTTTCCCCTCTGCCCTTCTCCACCTCCTCCTCCTCTTCCGTTTTCCCTTCTCCCCTCCTCCACTTAGGCACGGCGAGTGAGAGATATCGAGAAGCGAAGGTAGCGAGGAAAGAGCAGGAGAGGTATAGAGAGGCAGGCTGGGAGAGGCACGGCAAGTGAGAGATATCGAGAAGAGAAGGTAGCGAGGAAAGAGCAGGAGAGGTATAGAGAGGAAGGCTGGGAGAGGCACGGCGAGTAAGAGATATCGAGAGGCGAAGGTAGCGAGGAAAGAGCAGGAGAGGTATAGAGGGGCAGACTGGGAGAGACACGGCGAGTGAGAGATATCGAGAAGAGAAGGTAGCGAGGAAAGAGCATTCTGTCCATCCTCGTCATGGACATAAGGGCCGCTACTGCGTCTATCAAGAGCTATT
>NW_014580750.1:5850-6792 GCF_000485595.1 Priapulus caudatus
CTCTCTCTCTCTCTCTCCCACTCTCTCTCTGTCTCTCTCTCTCTCTCTCTCTCTCTCCCCTCCTCTCTCTGCCGCGCTCTCTCTCTCTCTATACTGAGGTCAGCACTACTGATGCAGCTGTGCCCCGCCCTTCTTTCACTACCCGCACTTCCGTCTCAATACGGATTATTGACACGGATCTATTATTGATACAGAAATATTATTGATACCGATGTTTTATTGATACGTCCGTATTATTGACGTTAATAATTGATATGTTAGATATTGCTATCGATTAGTCACTCGCGCCGACGCGGTGGGTATGGACTATCAGCGGGTATTATTATAACGGCTGCTTGCCCTGTCACCTGTCACCACTCTGTCATTACTTTGTCGCGCTCACCTCACACCTGACATGTTAATAATGATACTATAATAATAATAATAGTAATTATAATAGTAAAAATCATAAATGCCAATTGTTATAAAAGCCTGAAGACAACCAACATAGCTAGTTATCGTAAATATAGGCACTGAAATAAATAAAAAGATTATTTTATATTATAATATAAAAATAAAATAAATTATAATATATATTATTAATCTTTTTATTGTAATGTGGGAGATGTGTTGTATATCATGCTGCGATGAGGAAGATGTGTTGTATATCATGCTGCGCCCTCATCGCAGCATGATATACAACATATCTCCCTCATCGCAGCATGATATACAACATATCTATACAACATATCTCCCTCATCGCAGCATGATATACAACATATCTCCCTCATAATCATGCTGCGATGAGGGAGATATGTTGTATATCATGCTGCGATGAGGGAGATATGTTGTATATCATGCTGCGATGAGGGAGATATGTTGTATATCATGCTGCGATGAGGGAGATATGTTGTATATCATGCTGCGATGAGGGAGATATGTTGTATTATATATCATGCTGCG